>NW_023415653.1:0-22886 GCF_013373865.1 Monomorium pharaonis | reverse complement strand
CCGCTACAGTACGAGCCACTACGAGATGTTTGAGTATACTTTATGGTTTTCAAAGTAAAATTATCAGCACATACGAATTGTGCGGCGACGAATTCATCAGTTTTGAAATAATTCTTATAGCCTTTGTAAATAATTTCTACCAACGTAGATTTCCTTTAAATCTCTAACTCTAGTTTTAAAAATAAGAAAAAAAAGTAAGCGGGCCTATAACTTTTAACATAACCAAATTAATTTTGTAAGCCATTAACTTTGATTGAATTTAGTTGAAAAAATATCTTTCAACTAAATTAATATATTTATTCAACACCTTGAAGAGTTAGATTAATCTTTTTTCCGTCTGCCAAAGAGAGATTTGTTCAAAGAATCAGAGACCCGTATTCTAAACGCGCTTAAAAGATATTTCTACCTTTACTCTTATTTTTCTCAGAATTTTTACGATTTTTCAAAAATGTTCCAAAATCTTTCGTACGAATTTTAGAATATTTTCAAACATATGACAGATTCTGAGAGAAAAGATATAAAGACAGATATAAGTGACAAAAAAAAGAACATTATGTCAACATATTACGTAACTTCGAAATGGATTTCGAATAACTCCACTGAATACAAGCAAGAAAGTTGAAAAACTTTTGGGAGGTGGCAACTGTGAACGTCATCGCCTGATCGATAAGCATTGAGCCTTATCAGGCGAAGAAGTATTACGTCTATTTACCATTAACGTGAATTGTCATGCAGAACCCATGAATCCCTATTTGTCTGATAACATGTCAGGCACGTCGATTACAGCTAGGTAACACACCTCCTGTTTCGGGCTAGACGAATTGCAGGTCTCTCTCTCTCTCTCTCTCTCTCTGATGTGTCCGGTTTTCCTTTCTTCGGCTGCATGAGTCATCCGATCATACGAGGGTTCTCGAGCATTTTGGGCTCGATCGGAGGGCAATTGGAATGCTCAACCGCCTTCACCTATATGGTATACGATCGCCCGAGCTATAGCTCGGGAGGCCACTACATCGGAACAATCACTGCGACTACGATTGTTCTACGTCATCCGCACGCGGCATGTGCCTTTTTGACATCGACTCGACGCTCCCGAGCAGTCTTTTAGTTCTAAAGGGAACGACGAGCCGAGCAGGGCGAGCGACGACGGTTTCGTCACCACCTCACTATAGTCACGCGTAGTTTCTTGCTCGACGCGATCGACGAGACTCCTCGCTGATTCGAGCGAAGAAAAAAAAAGGTGTGTGAGGTGTGAGAGCCTAAACAGTTTCTCGCGACCTTGACGCGGATGTGCCACGTAACGCAATCTCAGTCTCTCGAACATTCGTGGATTACGTCATCAGGATCGTCCGACCGGAATGAGATCGCGATCGCGATATCGCGTTGTAGAGAGACCCGCGCAGGTCTCCGTTATTCACTTGATGTGAATATCACCGGATCCGGCGTCGCCAAGGATCCTACGGGCGGTTTCCCTCGCGACGATCACGACGATACACTTTCGGCGAAAGAGGGGCGCCACGACGCCGAGGACCGGTAGTAGCGGTATTGCATGGAGCACTGATTCGTGCCATGGACGATTCATCGTTATTACATATACATATATGCGCTTATACCGTGTATATGTAATACGTGCAAACTCGGAAAAAATAACGCACCGAGGAAAAATGTTTCTCTCTTTCCGTCCTCTCCCGTCTCGGTCGTACAGCCCTCTCACACTTTATCCCAAACGGGGGCGATCGTTTTCCGTAACGTCCTCCTACAAAACTAGACTTTCTCTCCCTTTCCCCTCCCGTCCCGCTCGCCTATTCCCTCTTCTGTGTAGAGCGCCGCTAGAGAGTCGCATTCGCGCGCGCGATCTAATTGCGGTGGACAACGCGAAGGGCGGGCGATGGACGCTTTACACGATGGCCGCCGTGTATGCATAGCGGCCGTAACGGAGATGCCGAGATCATCCCAGCTCTCGTCTCGACTCCGGGATCTCAATCGTCACCCCCTCGACGCTCTACCTACGAAATCCCACGTATGTACATTGCATACGTACGACGCGATTGATTTTCGATTACGTGAATGGACCCTTCCTTCGTCTCCACATTAGCCCGCCCCTCGGCGACTGTCGGCATTCGGTAAGAAACAAAGCTACCTGCTACGCGTCACGATTCGGCTCTGCTTATATTTAGAGAAGCCGCACGCGCATCAGCACGTCTCGTTACGGTTTTCGTTCGGAATCGATCGACAAAGCAGACTCCCAGGAAGAAGGAAAAAACGCGAAAGTTTTACCTCCGCGAAAGACTCGATCGAGGTCGTAGGAAGGAGTTATTCGGAAATTTTTCACGAACTTTTGAAAAACGACAAGAGCGGAAAATTCCCAGAGTAGATTATCGTGGTAATTGCGAAATATCACTTGAAAACACAGATATACGGATATTGTTGCCAGCTGTGACTTATATATAATGTAGCGTCGACTGCGAACAGAAAAGTACATGGAAAAGAAATGTCAGGGAAAGAGAAGGAGAATGGAAGGTATGATTCTCGACACTCGGAGTTACGGTAGCTGTAATATTAGGATCAAGATGTCTGGGGATCAACAACCCACACGAATTAGATCTGCTTAGGAATACAATGAATTACTCTAGAGCTCGTTCTCTTGGGTCCTCGTGAATGGAAGATCTCGTAGAATGACGAATTTAGCTACTGGAGATATCGGAGTCAGTCGCTTTAAAATTTCGAATATTCTGACGAATCGCCGTACTCGGAATTTCTTATTGCTGGAAGAGATTCTCGTTCAGTTGTTCGCACACGTCGCGTTTCACACTTCAATCGCAGATCATTTGAAACACTATAATTTGTACATTCGCGTTTAGAAAGGTTCTCAGGTATTGAGCTTGAATCTATTGGGACTCAAGAAAGCAAGATAATGCAGTAAGAGCTTCATCCAAGTACGGGGAGAAAAGTGTCTAGATGCAAGCGAACCTCACCTCCTTCACGGAGATCCGCCATTTTCTTCTACAATTTATAATATATCTGCATTCTGCAGTACCATATGCCCTCTAGTGTGCAGAAGCGTATTTTGGAATTTATAAATTAAGACCGATATTCATAAATATGGCTGTTTTCTAACTGGGCTACACTGACGTTAAGGTGCCTTTTCACGCTGACGCTTGACGCTCATTTTCAGCGTCAAAAGACATCACGTGACTAAATATGACGAATGGGTATCTTTATTTTTATAGCGAATTCGGTTGCTTGCACTAGTGCGCACTGAGTGTATATTAAGGCTTGTTTATAGTCAATTTTTATTTAAATCATCTATAAATTCTTCTTAAAATACTTATTAACCAGTAAAATGATCTATACAACATCCATAGAATTATTTTTTTGGTTAAATAGTTTTTGAACATGTATTCTTAAATATAAGAATACGGGGCCCCGATTCTTGAATTTATTCGCAAGAGAAACGTATTCGCAAATTCTGTTCTTACAGAAAAGTTGAAAATTTATTGGCTATCGTATGGCTTTTAACCAATAAACTTGCAACTTTTCTGTTAGAGCGGGTATTTGCGCATACGTTTTCTTGCGAATGATTTCAAGAATCGAGCCCCTGATGTAAAGTATGTAACAAGCCTTATGGTATATCCACACAAACGCGCATAAGCATATGCATAAGGAATTCGATTGGTCTATTTTTTTTATGTAAGTGCTTGTAGACCAATTAATTTCTTATGTATATACTTATGCGCTTATGCAAGTTTGTGTGGATATACTATTAGTGCGCACTCAATGCGCACTAGTGCAAGCAACCGAATTCGCTATTAGTCACGTGATGTCTTTTGACGCTGAAAATAAGCGTTAAGCATCAGCATAAAAGGGCACCTTTATGTGTTTCGCTTCTTGTTGGAACGATTAGAAATTTAGTTGTCAAACAATAATAATACTGATTCTAACGAGTATCAAAAAAATTTGCTATTAAAATTGATATTAAAAACATTAGTATCACCATGTTAAATACAAAATTTCTTGAAACATTTGTAATACCGACATATTTTGTTCAGCTCTTTATCATATCGAGCATTGTAAGAGTAGGAACACAGACTTTTGCATAACGCATAAAAAATCAGTCAAAATTGCCTACTTTTCCCAAGATAGAAATAAAGACCTTTGATTGGTTAATTCTCTTATGCGTTAAGCTCGTGTCATACTATGTATTGCGGACACGGATCGGATTGGGATTGCGGATCGCGGATCAGAATTTAGCCAATCAGGATAAGGCTGCCTGTCCTGAATGGCTAAATTCTGATCTGCGATCCACAATCCCAATTCGATCCGCGTCCGCAATACATAGTGTGACACGGGTTTAATGCGAAAGTCTATTAGGCCCGGTTCCACAACTCACGGTTAAATTAACTGGCCGATTATTCCATTGGAATTGACCAATCGTATTTGTTAATTTTGCTTAACGACAAATACGATTGGTCAATTCCAATGGAATAATCGGCCAGTTAATTTAACCGTGAGTTGTGGAACCGGGCCTTAGCGTTTTCGATTTGTTGACTCGACCCGACTCCGGGTCAATGGTCTGTTCCTTTTATCTTCATTTCTTGCACAGTTTATCACTTTTTTGCAGTGGAAAAGAACAAACCATTGCTCTAGTTTACACCGAGCACTTGGTACGCGTATCAAGTAGTGAATTTAAGCTGATCAGCCAATGATTAAACACATTCACTAGTTATTTACTATTTGATACGCGTACTAAATGCTCGGTGTAAACTAGGTTATAGATCTAGTTTACACCGAGCACTTGATACGCGTATCAAGTAGTGAATTTAAGCTGATCAGCCAATGCTCTAGTTTACACCGAGTACTTGGTACGCGTATCAAGTAGTGAATTTAAGCTGATCAGCCAATGACCAAGGGTACGTTCCGTTTCACGCATAATACGCATGATGTATCGTTCATCCTTGTTGTTTGTCAAACGTTAAACAAGGATGAACAATGCATTATGCGCATCATACGTTGAAACGGAACGCAGTCCTAGTTTAGGGCCACCGCACAAACTCTTCCATAACGCGTTACGTTACGTTAAGTACTCCATACGAACCTAAGTTGTACTTAAAATTTAACTTAAATCAACGCACAAAGAAATTCTTAACGTAAGAACTTACGTTAAAAGTTTCTTTGTGCGTTGATGTAAGTTTAATTTTAAGTACAACTTAAGTTTGTATGGGGTACTTAACGTAACGTAACGCGTTAGGGCCACCGCACAAACTCTTCCATAACGCGTTACGTTACGTTAAGTACTCCATACGAACCTAAGTTGTACTTAAAATTTAACTTAAATCAACGCACAAAGAAATCCTTAACGTAAGTTCTTAAGTTCTTACGTTAAGGATTTCTTTGTGCGTTGATTTAAGTTAAATTTTAAGTACAACTTAGGTTTGTATGGAGTACTTAACGTAACATAACGCGTTATGGAAAAGTTTGTGCGGTGGCCCTTATGAGAGTTTGTGCGGTGGCCCTTACACCGAGCACTTGGGGTACGTTCGGGGAGACGCTATTAGCGCTATCAGCATCAGTTTATTCTTGTTCTACTTTTAATGGCTTAGTTTACATCGTCAAAACCTTAGTACGCGTATTAAGTTTGGTGCGCACCAAAGCCTTAGTACGGGCGCGTTTTACATCGAATGTACTAAGCATGTACTGTGAAAAATATAATACAAATTTAATTCATGTTGATGTCTCCTACTAAGACATTTTCACACCGGTTTTTAGATTTTAGCACTGAGGTTATGCTCAATTGCTAAATTCTCTCTAAAATGCGTTTTATGCGTTTACATCGACATTTGTATCACTTGGTACGCGTATCAGTTTAGTACGATACTCCTACTTGATACGCTCGTACCAAATTGATCCGGCAGCGTTTACATCGTGCGTACTAAATATTTAGTACGAATTTGATACGAATATGGTACCTGATATGCGTATCAAATAGTAAATAACTAGTTAATGTGTTTAATCATTGGCTGATCAGCTTAAATTCACTACTTGATACGCGTATCAAATGCACGATGTAAACTAAGCCAATGAGTAAGAGCCTGGTAATTCTGGTACTGTGTCCGTTGGGACAGAAATCCAAAGGGTAAAGAAGAAGAAGAAGAAGAAGAAGAAGAAGAGTAAGAGCCACCGCACAAGCTTTTTCGTAACACGTTACGTTACGTTAAGTGCTCCATAAACCTAAGTTCGTACTTAAAATTAAACTTACATCAACGCACAAAGAAACTTTTAACGTAAGTTCTTAAGTTCTTACGTTAGGGCCACCGCACAAACTCTTCCATAACGCGTTACGTTACGTTAAGTACTCCATACGAACTTAAGTTGTACTTAAAATTTAACTTAAATCAACGCACAAAGAAATCCTTAACGTAAGAACTTAAGAACTTACGTTAAAAGTTTCTTTGTGCGTTGATGTAAGTTTAATTTTAAGTACGAACTTAGATTTATGGAGCACTTAACGTAACGTAACGTGTTACGAAAAAGCTTGTGCGGTGGCCCTTAAGGATTTCTTTGTGCGTTGATTTAATAGCGTTTTTCACTGGCAAGAACTAAGTGCGCACTAGAAACTCGTCGAGTTCAGGCGACACTGTCGGAGTGCACTGAAAGTGCGAGTTTTTTGCATTCCCAACTAAACACGTCTGTTATTCTCAGTGCCATCTCAGTGCAGTTTTGTGGCGTATTTGGGCGTATTGTGCTACTGTATAACCATGGAAAGTTTGACCGATTTGACTATTTCTTTTAAAGTCAACAATGATATAATAAATATTACTCTTCTTCTATTATTTTATAAGCTGTTGTTCTTGCAACGCGAAAATGACTTTTGAACTGTAACAATAATATAATATAATTTTTAATATAGAACATGTAAGTCTGGCCAGTTGGTGTCGTTATTATTTAAAGATCTCCTTTTTTTGAAATTATAAATATTTATTTACTATTAGCATACATTACAAGAAACGTTTCGACTCTCTGTTTGGGTCTTCTTAGTATTCTTTCGATTTGTAAACAATATTATAATGTTCTCAATCCAAGGTCTGATTAAAATAATAGGCAAGCGAGAAGAAAATCAATAAAAATGTATGTATCTTAAAATCTTTATTGTAAAATTATTAATTAAAATATTATATATTCCTTGAAATTATTAATTATGTATCATATTAAAAATATATAATTATTAATTATGTATTATATTAAATATATATATATAATGGATTATAATGGATATTATTTGTTTACAAAGGAACACTGTTTGTTGTAATATATGCGAATAATATTTATAATTATAAAAAAAAAAACCTTTAAATAATTATAACAACGTCCAGCCATACTTATATAGTTTATATTAGGAATTGATTTTTATTTCGGAAAAGAGCTTATGAAATAGATAAATATAAAATAATATAATATATTTGTACATATAGTGTATATATATAATTGATAAATATAAAATATAATATATTTGTATATATATATATATTGATATTTTTATACAATACGTATTATTGTTTTACGTAATGCAATAATTTGCAGAAACAATATATAATATATATGTATGTATGTGTACTTACATCCTTATCCGCAAGGTTATGCACTACTTGAACAAAATTTTCGATCTTTGGAATTTTTCGCGGATCTTCTTTTAATAAGTCATCTTCATCACTACTGGATGATGACGAAGAAAGCAACTGTAATAGTCCAAATGCTAATCGTGCATCTCGTGAATTTGAAACATCGTCATTATCCCGCGAAGCCATATTGCACTGAACTGACACCGTCTCTCGGAGCTCGTGCCGAATTCTCGCACTATAGTGCAAAAACTCGGCACTAGACTTCCCAGTGAAACAGCGCGCACCGTCTTCGTGCGCACCGAAACGTCCAGTGAAACACATTGTCCGCGGCTGGTGCGCACTGAGTGCGCACTAGTGCAGCCAGTGAAAAACGCTATAAGTTAAATTTTAAGTACAACTTAGGTTCATATGGAGTACTTAACGTAACGTAACGCGTTATGGAAGAGTTGGTGCGGTGGCCCTTAAATATAAGAATCGACTATGAATACCGGCCTGAGTCCACTCAGTAATGTGAGTATTTTATACTCAGATGGTGACGTCATTATTCAGTAATTTAAAGAAACATGCAAGTAATCACGCTTATATTTTAATGATAAAATTATCTTAATATATAATCTTACTTCTAAAGTGAGCTTATGCGAGACTCAGTAAAGCACACAGTTTTGAAATTGCTCAGATTGTAAGAAGAAACTCAGTTGAATCTCACTTGTGAGAATGCAAAAGGAACGTGCATTTAACTGAGTTATGACGTCACAAGTGAGAATTATCTGAGTTTTGATGTAAATGGAAAGCAGCAATAGATTATACATTGGACGAACAGATAGGATAACTGCAGTATTGTTTGTGATTTTCGTTCAGTATAAATGATTATATTGAGAAAATATGATATTTTTGATAGCGACTGCTAGGATTACATTAAACAAATATAAAAAGGTTATATAGATATTAAATATATGGATAATACTTAATATTGTCGCCAGAGAAAATAATAAATCTAATAAGATCTCTTTATTTGTATAATAATTACATAATGACATAATTATTTTGAATAGTAACATTACAACTCAATGGTATACACATAATTTAAGTGTGTTTCTAGATTTAATTCCCATAAAGCGCAATTTTAACTTTTTTGACCAAATATTACATTCTTTTGACTCTGAAGGCATTATACGTATCAGTAATTTGCAGGTATAAACTCACAGATTTATTACAGTGTTTCCATAATAATTATTTTGATGTAATACTTAAATCTTTCCATTTAATAAGGAACAAAAGCATTGGATCAAAACGTGATGTAATTATATACAAATAAAAAGCTCTATCAGATTTGTTGAAAAATTACACAGGCACACAAAAAAATAAAAGTGGTCTGTCACACCGGATTTATGTTCAGCATGTCAAAATACATATATAGAGATTGATTAGTGGAGTCCCAGTAACAATCACTTTTCTTTTTTGTGTGGCTGTGTTATTCTTCCTTAGGTAATATAGATAATATATATCTGATATATAATTAATATGTAGATTCATACTATTTTCTCATCAGTAAATTTTTATATTAACCAGTTGTGGTCACTGGGGAGTCCAGTGAACCCCACGCTAAATTTACAATTATGTATTGCTAAACATAAAAAAAAACAAATTTATTCACCCAATTTTACTTCCTATAAATTATCTCTTTGAGTTTACATTTTTTGTCATAATTTATCATTATTTATCATTTTAAACTTCAAAATAAATACATTTTTTTCAAAACCTACTGTTTAACTAATTTTTATTTAAAAATATACTGTCAAGAAAATACAGTGTTGAAAATTTTCTATAAAATAAAAAAAATGGCGACTGGTTTTCTACGTAGAGATTCAGTAAACCCAGTGTGACCATTATGAAATTATTCGAAGGTGTAACCATAACAGATTAAAATTGAAAGATATTTGATACGATAGGATGACATTGACAGGAGAGATAGAAAACGTTCTTATGATAGGACATTATAAATGTGTATCATTTTCGTAATTGTACTATGTGTAAATTACTTTCGACATTTCCCTTATCATGCTATATAATATGTATGTGTGTGTGTGTGTAATAAATATAATTCAACATATGTTTATATGTCAGTTAAGAATTTAATCAATTGTAAAATTAAGTGTAAATAAATGTTACAGAAAGCCTTGTATGTATGTTTTAAAAATAAGCTTTAATCGCTTTTCTTATAAAATATTATTAAAGAATATTTTGTATACAAAGGATAACAAGCATATAAAAGATTATTCATCAGCCAAATCCAATGATGAAAGCAAACGTGAAAGTGGATCCAGTGTGTCAGTGTCGCAAACGTTTGCCTAATGTAAAATACTTTAATTATACATATAACCCAGCAAACACAGAACATAGCAGCAACATTGTGGCAATGTTATAACATTGTAGCAACATTACAGCAATATTACAAAATTGTCGCAATGTTGCTGCAATGTCCTGTGTTTGTTGGGAATCTTTATCAAAATTATAGTACAGTATTATTAGGACATTTTTTGTAAGAACATGTATTATGCAAATCTATATAATTTTATCTGCGAGTATATAATATAATTGTGAAAATGAATTACGTTATTCCTCTCTTGGGATTTCACACATGTATAAACTCGTTTTATGTTTCATATACAACTCGTAGCTTTTTTATCATACAAAATTTAAAAAAAGTTAACACATCTTCAATAAAGTATGTAAATGTAATCAATATTTAAAATTTAGAATAAAATAAGTCGTTATATAAATGTTAAACAATTAAAAAAAAAAGATATTCTCTGTAAAAGATAAATACTCTCAATACTTGTTCAAAGATAAATACAAAATACTTGTTCTTTTATTTAAATATAAAGTACTGTAAAATTATTTTGTCTCTCAAGTTATAATGTTTAAAAGTATTAAAATGTAGTTGTATGCTTAATAAATTAAAAAAAAAAAAAACTGCAATTAACTACGCATGAGACTCTAATGTATACCATAATTAAATAGTAAATAATATTATATCTTCTTTTCTGAAATATAAGATGAAGTAAACTTGACAAAAATCATTATTTTAAAATTGATCCAATATATGTAAATACCCTTTTTTGTAATTATATGGAAATTGTTACTTTTTTGAGATAAACAATAATTGGAAGCAAATACATGTTGCAATAGTATTGATATCAATAAAAATTCTAAGAGATTTCGTTTAATTTGATCCTTTATTGGCGGGTAGAATGTTTTTGTTTTCTCTTATTCTGCGAATAATTCTTCTGTGTCTTCCGAGCTTCTTTATTAAAAAACAGTTCTTTTCTTATACTATTTTCGATCAGGATGACATTGCATTCTTCTATACACACATGAGAAAAAAGTATATATTATGTATTTCTATTACAAAAAATATATTATATATATATATATATATAATTTTTTCGAGGATGTGGTAAATTTATATTAAAAATAAACAGATTATTTTATAAGTACTTTTTTATCACATATAAAATCAAAATATTAAAAAATGTTTTATATTGGATGTCTTTTAAGCTTCTAAAGCCTCCAACAAAGAAACGAAACAACTGCTTTTTAGTATAACGCAAAATTAAATCAATATATTATTAGTAATATTTTATATAAATAAAACTTAAACAAAAATAATAGTTTTTTATTATTATAAAAAACGACATAATTTTAAACAAATTAAAATATAATAATTTTTTATTATTAAAAATTACATAGATCATCTCTATTAAAAAATGATCAAACAAACCTTTTGTTAAGTTCTTAATATAACTCTTAATATTTATTATTACATGAATTATTAATGTTTTGTTTAGATTATTGGTTAATCAATTTTATAATCTACTAATTTATTTTTAAACAATAGCACATCATAATTCAGAAAGTTTGTAATTCAAAGTAACCGCAAATAAAGATATCTCTATAGACAAAAGAACGAAAGCAGAATATAACAATAATATGTACAGTATCTTAACATTTCCCAAAAAATTCCCGAAAGTTAAAAGCACAGATACATTTATCAAAATATTCTTTTACATGTTTAAAGTACATACACAAATAAACCCAATAAATAAACCCAAGGACGATTAGATCAAGACAAAAAATGCAAAACAATTTTTAAAGTTTATTTGTTCATAAAAATATTTGCTTTAAAATACAAGTTATGTAGCTTATACATACAACAAATGAATGGTACACCACAGTTCAGAATAGATTGAGGAATAAGACTATATTCGTCAAATTACGATTACAAGCCGTAAAAAAGTTATTTATTGGATCAAATTTTGTTTATTTAAGCGCTTTTATTGAGAAATCTGTACCATTCATTTATATGTATAAAAAATTATTATATGTATAAGCTACCTAACTTGTATTTTGAAGCAAATATTTTTATAAACAAGGATAAATGAATGACTACATTATCGACCTCGATCAAGTTTGACGGGTTGTTTAGCATCCTCTTAAGGACATTCTGTAACTTAACGAATTTATTGAGCATACAACAAACATCAATATGTTTTAAATATCAAAATAGTATATTTATTTATATATTTACCTCTGCTTCGTTACATCTTTTATATAGATTCTGCAAAACATCCCCGCAACGTTCCAGTGTCTTGACCTTTAACCTATTTCATCAATAACTAGTTAATAATTAAACAATTGTATTATTATATTTCTAATTATTTTTTACCAGTGGAATTTATATTTGGCTATGTATAATTTAACAAAGGAATATAAATTATTTTTTCCAATTTTAATAACTAAATGTATTAAAATTTAAATAAAAATAAAAGAATATATTTTTTGTGTTCTTGCACATTAAAGGTGTAAAATACTTAAAAAAATTTTTTTTTAATATTAAAACTATAAAAAATTTTCAATTTCCATTAAAATATTTTTAATGGAAATTGAATAATTTCAAAGTTTAACTTATAATAATGTTTAAAATTCTTAAAAATCTTTATTTAAAAAAAACTTATTTATAATAATATAAAACAATTTTAACATAAAAATTAATTTTTTTAAATTCTCAGGATTATGAAGTATTTTAATTAACATATATTAAAAATTTTTTAAAATTTTTTATAGTTTTCAAATACCTAATAGAAAATTTTTATTACTGACTCGAATCATTTTAAAAAAATAAGAAATATATATATTTAATATTGCTCGTACGAGCCAACACAAGATTCACGTGTACAATTAATCATTTAAATTTATCAATCATTAGCACTTATATAAATTTATTCCAAAGAATATATTTTTTTAAAAGTATCCTTATTCCCTTAACGTTCAAAAATGCACTTCTAAAAACCGTGTTTCTTATTTCTATGAATACTATGATTGCGAGTAAGATGACGGATAATGTCAGATGATGCATTTGTACTTGCAGATTATATTATATTCTGCAACGAACGTAATTGCGTTAATATTATGCAAATTAAGTTTATAATTTGTGATACTGGTAATCTGTAAGTAAATTTTATTATATGCAATTTATTTGATTTCGTTATTTTTTAAAAAATAAATCAGTTGTTTTAATGTAATGTATTGTTAAATAAATAAGAAAATTGGTGTTTATACAGATAAACCTTAGATAGGTTACAATGTTACTTAATTTGATTCTTTTCGCTACTGAAAGTTATCTTACATAGGAAAGCAAGATGACGAAATTGATACGTATTTAGAAAATAAAAATTTCTTAAAATTTTAATTTATTTAATAGCTTTTAATTTTTCTAGTAGTTACAAAAAGTTTTAGTGAATATAAAAAAAATAAATCATTTTTACACCATCACAAAAATTAGGAAAAATCGACAAACCTTAAAGTCGTCATCTTACCCCCTTTTCCTTATTTTTTATTTTTTTTCTACATTTCGACATATACAAATAAGCTTATTAAAATTGGAAAAAATGGTTGTGTTTCGTTATTAATTGTATTTCCTTGTATATAAATCTCATGTAAGTCTCTATTCAATGTACTTTCGCTTGTTGTTTGATAAAATTTCGTGCAGACATTGCATTTTCTCAGTGTACAAGGGTAATGTGAGTCAGCGCAGGGATCAACACGCAAATAAAATTTCATGTCTAATATAGTATCCCGAATTTACTTCTTAAGACATCAGACTAGGCCGGATCTACAATAGGTGTAGTAAGCCTTATGTCATAAGAAACTGATCAATTAGAATTGAAGGTGAGAAGAATAATCGAATATAATTGGTTAATTCTTATGGCTTAAAACTTACTACACCTATTGTAGATCCGGCTATTGTAGATTCGACTTAACGCTTAACGTGTAAAAGATGACACCAATTAAATTCGATATATTATATTAAACATGTAATTTCATTTGCATATTGATCCCTGCGCTGATTCACATTACCCTTGTATTTATCAATTTGTATTTTTTAAATTATATTCTCTTGTATAATCTCGTACGAATCTTCATTCAACGTACTTTTGCTTGTTGTTTGATAAAATTTCGTGCAGACTTTGCATTTTCTGCAATTGATTTTCTCGATTATCTTTATCCTTAACGTTTTGCAACCTCTTGATCATCGCTTCCAGGAATGGAAGGTACTTTTGTATCTCTGCAAACTTTTTGTCATATTCGTCCATCTTGTTACTTGCCATTTCTTGTTTTTGGCCAAACTGTTCAGACAAAGAAACACGTCACTCTTTTAAACAGCATTTACTATACTTTCTTATCTAGTTTGTATAAAAGAGAAGGTGGTACTACAGTCTACTACTATATACTCTGATAACCATTTCTGCTGTGACAAATGTTGGCAACAGATTCTGTTGCCAAAAAGACAGTAAATGAGAAACATTGTTTTGTCATTAAAAACACTGTTAGCTGATATTCAGCAAATATGTATTTAGTAACTGTTATCAGAATATGTGATAAAATAATAGTGAACTGCGAGCAGATATATTGAAAGTATTGATGACAGATTGACGACAAACACCAAAGTGCAAACAATGTCAACAATATAATTAATATAATTCTTAATATTTGTTATTATCTATATACATATATAAGTACCAGTCTGTATGTCCGGTTTTCTCTTTGTTTCCGAACTCCATCATTTGTGGTCCGATTCTAATGCAAAAGGTCTTATTTTGTTCCAAATTTTACAAGGATTGCTACTATCAGTTTGGTTTTTTCATATACAGGGTTTTTTAAAAATTATCTATATTTTGTTTTGTAATTTCTGTATGTTCTTGAACTCCTTCGTCATTTGTTGCCCGATTCTAATGCAAACGGTTTGATTTTGTTCCAAATTTTACGAGGATTGCTACTATGGGTTTGGATTTTTGATATACAGGGTTTTTCAAAAATTATTTATATTTTGTTTAGTAATTTCTGTTTCTTCGCGAACTCCTTCGTCATTTCTGTCCCGATTCTTATGCAAAAGGTCTCATTTTATTCCAAATTTTACGAGAATTGCTGCCATGGGTTTTGTTTTTCCATATACAGGGTGTTTCATTTTCTGTACATTCATTTCATAAGTTACGTCAAATATTTATGAAACAACCTTTTTTTCGATATGAATAAATGTATAAATCAATGTAAATTGTGCTTATTTACATATACAAAGTTTTTCAAAAATCTATTAGGTGTACAAATAAGTTTCCGTCGTTTTTTATCAAACATTGGGCATTTATTGTGAAAGAACGGAACCTTATGTTTTATTCAAAGTATTGTCCATCGCTTGCCACTACTTTTTCCTATCTTTCTGGCAGCATACGGATACCGTGTCGGATTCCGCGTCTTCGTACACTTTCGGCCTTCCGCTACGTTTTTTGTCTTTTGATGTCAAATTCACCGTTCTTAAACTTTTGAAACCACTCACGACAACTTCTCTCACTTAATGCAGCCTCACCATATGCTTCTACAAGCAATCGATGCGCCTCAGTTGCAGATTTCTTCAAATTGAAAAAGTAAATCAAAAATTATCGCAAATAACGGTTCAAAATTTGGCTCAAAACTCGACATTTTCGCACACAAAAGAATATATTATACTGATAAAAATTCACTAATATTTCAAGGTTATGTTGTTGACAGATGTCCAACCTTACAATAATGGCGTTTTACATTTGATAATTTTAACCATAACTTATTGGTGGCACCAACTTTTGTCAAACGGCGGAAACTTATTTGTACACCTAATAAATATATAAAATATTTTCCGCGATAATTTTGGTCATTTGAGTACCGATGCTCATGCAAATGGTCTCAGTGAATTCCATCCTGATATATTAGAACTTAATTGTAGAACTAAATTAAGCGAATAAGGCTGCAATGGGATTTGTTTTTCAATATACAGAACGTTTCATTTATGGACTATCATTTCTTAAAGTTAAGCCAAACATTTATGAAACAATCTGTATATGGAAATGAACAAATGAATAAATCAATATAAAATGTGGTTATTTACATATACAGGGTTTTTAAAAAATCTATATATATAAGTTCGGTTGTCTGCAGGTCTGTATGTCCGCAATAATTTTAGTCATTTGAGGTCCGATTCTCACGCAGTTGGACTCATTTTGTTTTAAATTTCTTCCGGAATAAAATTAGGGGTTTGTTTATAACATATACAGGGTTTTCAAAAAACTATAAATATAAGTCCAAGGAGTCTGTATGTCCGTATTTTCTGTATGACCGCAAACACCTTCGTCAATTGGGGCCCGATTCTAATGCAAAGGTCTCATTTTATTCCAAATTATACGAGGATTGCTGCAATGGGTTTGGTTTTTCGATATACAGGGTTTTAGAAAAATTATCTTTATATTGATTAATAACAGATAGCGTTTGTCTGTATAACCGCGAATTACATCGTCATTTGTGGCCCGAAACTCTTGCAAATGGTCTTATTTTATTCCAAATTAAACAAGAAAAGGCTGCCATGGGAATGGATTTTTCATATAAAGGGTGCTTCAATTAAGGACTTACATTTTTTAAAGATACGCCAAACACTTATGAAACAACCTGTATATGGAAATGAATAAAAGAATAAACCAATGTAAAATAATGTTATTTACATATACAGGGTTTTAAAAAAATCTATATATATATACCTTCAGTTGTCTGTATAACTGTATGTTTGCGTTAATTTCGTCATTTGATATGCGATCCTCATGCAAAAGGTCTCATTTTGTTTTAAATTTCTTTCGCAATAAAATTAGGGGTTTGTTTTTAAGGTATACAGGGTATATTTCCAAAATCTATATATATAAATTACGGAGTTTGTATGTCCGTAATTACAGTATGATTGAGAACTCCTTCGTCAATTGTGGCCCAAATCGAATGCAGAAGATCTCATTTAATTCCAAATTTTACGAGAATTACTGCTATGGGTTAGAATTTATGATATACAGGATTTTAAAAAAAATCTATATATTGCAGATTAGTAAGGGATAAGCATATGTCTGTATAACTGCGAACTACATCATCGCAAGTAAAGGCTGCCATGGGATTGGATTTTCCATATACAGGGTGTTTTATTTAAGGGCATACATTTCTAAAAATAATGCCAAACATTTAGAAAAAACCCTGTATATGGAAATGAATAAATTAATAAATCAATGTAAAATGATGTCATTAACATAAACAGGGATTTACAAAAAACAAAAATATATAAGTTCGGTTGTTTGTATGTCTGTATGTCCGCGAAAATTTTCGTCATTTGATGTCTGAACCACATGCAAATGGTCTCATTATGTTACAAAATTCTTCTGGATAAAAAATAAGAGGTTTGTTTTTAACATTATACAGGGTTTTTCCAAAATTTTCTTTATATTGAATAGTAACGGAAAAGCATTTGTCTACATGAATGCGAACTACAGCGTCATTTGTGGCACAAACCACTAGCAAATAATGGTCTCATTTAATTCAAAATTATTCGAGGATGGTTGCCATGGGTTTGGATATTCCATAAACAAGGGGTTTGAAAAATGAATGGCGTCACTAAAAAAGATGCTAAAATGAAACAACCTGTATATGGAATCATTGATTTGGATTTTCATCATAGAGGAAAAAACGACGTTTAAGTCAGAATGTTATTAAGAAGTCAACTTATAAATTTCAGGAAAATATTTTTTAACTGATGTCGAATACCTATCTCAGCGGGCACAGAAAGAGAACATGTATATACGGGAGTATTTTATTAACGTTATTTTATGTGAACACGGTTGAAACTTGCCTTAAAATTAAAAAGAAACGAAAACCTTATAATAATAATTCAAATATATAGGTACCACTTATTTCTGAAAAACTGCGTTATTTACTATGAATTTTCTAAAAGTTTAAGAAAAGAAAGCTTATTTACCGAGATATTACAAAAAACATAATTGTAAATAAGCAACGAAAAATTGTTTAAAAAAAGAAGTATTGTGTGAATTTTTTTTAAAATAAACGAATCTTTTAGAAGTTAGGGAAAAATATCAATTTTAACCCATCATATCACAGCAAAAAAAGGTATGCACAAATCGAAATTTAAAGGAAATGAAAGTATGATGATATACAATCATTTACCATCAAAATCGTATTAAAACTCGATGACGGGCGATTTATGTGGGCGCACTTTAAAACGTCAGAGGGAGTATAAACAAACGAATTCTGTGACAATGGTTAGAAAAATGAAATGAGTTATAAATACGTGAATAAATGAATAAATCAGTTTAAATATAAGTTGATAGTAATATATTGCATGTTATTTTAAAAAAGATTAAATATCTTATTATAATAAATAAATTAAAGATTTAGAAGAAAGTTCAGAGGATTTAACAAGAATAAAAGAAAGTAATTGATGTTAAAAAAAAAGAAAAACATTACGACGATGTATAAAGCAGTATTTCAAAATACAGGTTGATTCAAAAAAGAATTTTTAAACAAAGTTACTGCCATCATTTCAGAAATACCCAGTATTTTATGCGAGTATATTGGGTCCATGGAAAAAAGAGACCAGGTACTTATATATGTATGTGTGCATGAAGTAAGAGCTTTTAAGCTCGCGCTTCGCACGGGCGAAAAAGTTAGTATAATATAATGTTTAATTAATGTTCAATTCAGACCATTGCTTAATCATTTGCAATTTTATAATCTACAAATTCATTGTTAATTAATAGCGTATCATAACTCAGAAGATTTGTGATTCAAAATAGCCGTAAATAGAGATACCTGTATAGACCAAAGACAAAAATAGAATATAAGAGAATATGTACAGAATATCCTAACATTCCCAAAAATTTCCCCAGAAATCAAAAGCACAGATATACATTTATCAAAATTTTGCTTTAAAATGTTTATGACATTCTCTAATTTGACGAGTTCATTGAGCAAACAACAAATATTGATATATTTTAATATATTAACAACAGTATATTTATATATATATATATACCTTTTCTACTCTATTATATAGCTTCTGCAAAACATTTTCACAATGTTTCCAGCGTCTCGATCTTTAACCTATTTCACCAATAATAATTAATTAATAATTAAACGATTGTATTATTATATTTCTAATTATTTTTTACTAGTGGAACTTATACTTGGCTATGTATAATTTAACAAAGAAACACAATTTTTTCCTTCAATTTTAAAAAGCGTTATATATTAAAGTATAAATAAAAAAAGAAAAATACATTTTTTAATTTAATTTTGCACGTTAATGGGGTAAAACATTCTTTTAAAAATATGTTCTTTTAAATATTGTCAAAACTATAGAAGTTTTTAAAAAATTTTTAATTTCTTTATAATTTTGACAATATTAAAAAAAATTAAGTAGTGTTTAAAAATTTACTTCATAATAATAACAATAATAAATTTAAAATTTTTAAAAAATCTTTATTAAAAAAAAATACTTTTATAATAAAACAATTTTTCAACATTTCTATTTTAAAGTTATCATTGTCATTATTATGAAATACTCTTAAAACAAATCAACATATATTTAAAAAACTTTAATATCTTTTATGGTTTTATTCGAAAAAAAATTTTTTAATAGTGTTAATGTACAAGAATACTTATAAAAACATACGTGTTTCTCATTTCTATTTATAAAATTAACATATCCAAAACTAATTGAAATCAGAAGAGACACTTACAAAAAAACACAACCAAGTGTTACCCTTCGATTTGAATAAACTTTGTATATGTTAACATGAGAGATACGTATTTATAAGTGGGTTCTCGTACGTTAAGAGGATAAAATACCTCTTGAAAGAACTCACTTATCTTCTTGCGAAGCAAGTATCGTCAAAACTATGAAAGATAGAAAAAAATGTTTTAAATAAAAATGGAACAGTTTTAAAATTACTTTTTAACGCCGTTTAAAAAAAATTTTATATAAGTAGTATGGTAAGAGTATATAAAATACAATTTTAAATAATTTTAACACTATTAAAAGTACTTTTAAAACCATTCAACTTTTATTTAAAACATTTTTTCTATCTTTTATAGTTTTGACTTAAAAAAAAAATTTTTTTAAGAGATGCTTTTTAAAGAATGTTTTACTCTCTTAACCTCTCTTAATTGAGATTGAAAGCCCAATATTAGGCTGAAGCGATTAAATTATCTTTTTGTAGTTTAATTCACGAACAAGGACAAAAATATTCTAGTACTAAACTTAAAAAATTTTCCAAAAAAAGCCGGTTCTCTAGAGATTAACGTGCAAGAACTTACAAAAAGCAACACGTCTCTTATTTCTGTCTACATTTTAACTAATATATTCAAAACTCTTTATTAAATATTATATTAATTATTATAAAACTTATTATATATTCAAAACTTATTAAAATCGGAAAAGGATACTTGGTTGTATTTCTTTGTTAACTGTATTCTTAGAAAAAGGATAACATTTTTAGTTATATTGGACTCATCAAATTTAAAAATGCAAATTGATAAATACACTGAGAGAAAAAATGCTCGATTCAAATAAATATTTTTTGAATAGTGCTAATAACATATTTTATAGAAAATCAATAATATTTATTTAAAACAAGTAATACTTTTCTATAATTTAGAAAATAATACTTGTTTGAAATAAATATTATTGATTTTCTATAAAATATGTTATTATCATTATTCAAAAAAATATTTATTTTAATCTAGTATTTTTTTTCTCAGTGTACAAGGGTAATGTGAGTCAGCACAGGGATCAACACGCAAATAAAATTTCATGTCTAATATCGTATCCCGAATTTACTTCTTAAGACATCAGACTAGGCCGGATCTACAATAGATGTAGTAAGCTTTATGTCATAAGAAACTGATCAATTAGAATTGAAGGTAAGAAGAATAATCGAATATAATTGGTTAATTTCTTATGGCTTAAAACTTACTACTAATATATTCAATACCTATTGTAAATCCGGCTATTGTAGATTCGGCTTAACGCTTAACGTGTAAAAGATGACACCAATTAAATTCGATATATTATATTAAACATGTAATTTTATTTTGCATATTGATCCCTGCGCTGATTCACATTACCCTTGTATTTATCAATTTGTATTTTTAAATTATATTCTCTTGTATAATCTCGTACGAGTCTTCATTCAACGTACTTTTGTTTGTTGTTTGATAAAATTTCGTGCAGACTTTGCATTTTCTGCAATTGATTTTCTCGATTATCTTTATCCTTAACGTTTTGCAACCTCTTGATCATCGCTTCCAGGAATGGAATGTACTTTTGCATTTCTGCAATCTTTTTTTCGATTTGTCCATCTTGTTTCTTGCTTTTGATTAACCTGTGTTCAGATAAAGAAACACGTCACTCTTTTAAACAGCATTTACTATACTTTCTTATCTAGTTTATATAAAAAAGAAGGTCGTACTACAGTCTACTACTATATACTCTGATAACTATTTCTGCTGTGACAAATGTTGGCAACAGATTCTGTTGCCAAAAAGGCAGTAAATGAGAAACATATCTTGTCATTAAAAACACTTGTTAGCTGATATTCAGCAAATATTTAGCAACATCTGTATTCTATTATCAGAATACGTGACAAAATAATAGTGAACTGCGAACAGATTTATTGAAAGTATTGATGACAGATTGACGACAAACACCAAAGTGCAAACAATGTCAGCAAATTGCCTGTATAAATGCAACAGCATTTGTGCAAATTTGATTTTACCTAATTCCCAATTTTGTCACGTTCTGTACTAACTGGGTGAAAAATACCCGAGCGAAGAATTGCAATGCTTGCCCTTCAGCTCCTAAAGGCATAGTGGCTCCACCAAGCGGTGGACAAATGTTTGGGATCTCAAAGTTCTCCCACCTCCGCTCCCGGCTCCCCTACATTTCACCGTTTAAAAACAACACGAATTTCAACATTTGCTTGGGTTATGTTAACCTAGCTAGTATCTTGAGGTTTGAGAAATGTACGATTCTTATTAATATATTAAAATTATGTCGTAACATACTAAAAATTCAGAACTATTTTTATGTCCAGGGATTTTTTAATTCACCGAATTATTGTTATTGATCACTTATTAATTATTATTGTTTATTTATTAATCTATTATATTAATTATAAGGTCTTAAATTATTTAATATTTAGCAAAAGCCTTAAAGTTAGCAAAAGAAATAAATATTTTTGAAAATTTCATTGCTAGTGATGGATCGTTGAGCAAGTGGAAAATAAGAAATGACATTCGATCTATAACTTTTCGCGGCAAAAAAAATTAATGCTGACGTAGAAGCTATGAAAAAGTTTAAAAGGGATTTAGAACAAAATATCGAAAAAGTCTCACGCCAGTTCAGGTATTTAATGCTAACAAAACTGGTCTAAATTATCAAATGCCGAGTAAACTTTGGCAGGAGCTAAAGAATGTCAAGCTTATGGATTCAAACAAAGTAAAGATCGTGTTAAAGCTATGGTTTGTTCCAATGTGGATGGATCATTAAAATTACCTATTGTCATTATCGAAAAATCTACAAATCCGTTTAAGAAAATTAAAAAACACTTCTAAAAATGTACTTCCTATTTACTACACAAGTAAAAAAAGTGTATAGATAGACTCAAACATTTTTTAAAAGTAGTTCAAAAAATAATTTGTTCCTCGAGTAAGTGCATTTTTGAAAGAGAAGAAATTATCTTCAAAGCTGTTCTATATTGGATAATGCACCTCGCTATCTATCAGTTAAAACCTTGTCAGCGAATAATATCAAAGTCTATTATTTTACCCCCAAACACAACCATCTCTAATCCAATCAATGGC
>NW_023415652.1:0-42539 GCF_013373865.1 Monomorium pharaonis | reverse complement strand
TCTCTTCCCCTTTTTCAACTCCACGCAGGTCTCTTTCCTTTCGACCATTCTCCTCCTTTTTAACCTCTCTGCTATGCTCTAATCTCTCACTCGATACCATGACTCGTCTCACATCTCGCACTCTCTTCCAACCGCTCTCCTTCATTCACCGTGATATATCGATGCGTCAATCTTCCAATCGCTCTCTAACGCCTGTTCCTGCCGTCATCTGCACAGTCCTTCCACACATGCTCCGACCAATCTCTCGCACCCATGCGTTTACCTCGCTCTTACATCGATCTCTGCATCGATCTCTCGTCACAACTTCTCCTAGCTCCATCTCTCACCATCCGCCACTCACCATCCTCTGCCACTCTCAGGTGCGGTCCCATGAAGCGGATTATGCGGAAGCGGAACGAGCGGATCACCAATCACAGGGCCATTTCGACGGAATCTTTGAAAGAGTTCTATCAGAATGATCTCGCGATTGGTGATCCGCTCGATCCGCTTCCGCATAATCCGCTTCATGGACCGAACCCTCACTTTTTGCCAGCATCTTTTCCGAGCACCTTCTCCCCTCTTCCTCTCCAGCAAACGCTTACTTATCTCGCCATTCCTCTCAACTTAGAATCTTTTTTCACCTTTTTTTGTAGCTCGTTCTTCCTCCTTTTCCTTCCCTCCAATGACCCAACCCCTCTCACTGTCCAACTCCTTTCCAACCACCTCTTCTTTTACACCACTCTCCTCAACTCTCATTAACTCCAAAAAACTCCAGAACTACAATCCTATCCGACTATTCACTCCGCCATCTTAACCCCCTTTTTCTATTTTACATAAATATATTGTACATAAAAAAATTGTACGTGGAAAAACTGTGGACAAAAATTACCCTTGAATTAAAAATTGCACTCGAATGTATTGTACGTAAAAAAACTGTCCACAGTTTTTCTCCGTACAATACATTCATGTGTAATTTTTAATTCAACAGTATTTCTTGTGCACAGTTTTACCACGTACAATTTTTTTGTGTACAATATATTTGTGTAGAATATTTTGATCGTGTACAATTATTGTCTTGAAATATGATCGGTGCTTTTTAGAATGTATAATATATAATATAAATAATATTTTGTATTTAAAATAATTTAAATATATAATTTTGAAAAAGTAAAAAACAGCTGAACAAAAGGCTGATCTTAGAGAAAAATTAGACTAACTAGAATCACTAGTAAGTCTAGAATATCAGTAAAGGATTAAATTTTCTTCTAAGTTGCTAACAAATAATTCATGTCTGTATATTTTATATTATCAAATGTGACATAATAAATGCAAAGTTTCTACTCACTTATGTGATACAAAGCCAAGTTCTCCAAGCTCCCATTATACTTCTCAAACGCTTGATTAATAGGTGCAAATACAGTTAAGGGCCTGTGTGTAAGCATAAAATTTGCCATCTTGTTAGTTTTCAGAAGTTCGTAAAACTGCAACACAGAAAAGCAAAATATGGCTTTACAGCCTGTTTGATCTGGTCGTCTCTTTGCTAATTGATCACTAATTATCAGATATATTGACAATAATCACAGATATCTCAAAAAAGGTAAAATTGTATTTTATTACATTTCACGATACTTCTACATTTTCTTAAGTGCGTACATCCCAGTAATATTCAACGGCTATTTAGACGTTCATCAAATATCTTTGAGATATTGCAATATCCTGACAGATATCTTGAGGAGATCCCACAAATATATTTTGCTGTGTGGGATATGTGTGTATAAAAATATTAATAAAATCTAGAATTCATACATATAATTACAAAAGAAATGTTTTATCACATTCTTTAAGTAAATACTTTTGCATTCTTTTCACGGCGCATCTTAGTGTTATCTTACTGACTTTTCGGTATCACTATTTTTATATAAAAATTATTACATATGTATCAAACTGAGGCACATGGTGATACTTTGCACGAGTTTCTATGAACTCGAGAAATGATATGTAAAATCACACAAGAATTATCAGCACGAAGATCCAGCTATGAATAAGGCTTGTCTTTAATTATTGTGTTTTCACATGTCGGTCTATATTCTCGTATTAAATCTGTTAACATTGTATTGGGATATTAATAATTATAATATTCTTTTATTACTTTTAGATGCACAACTCAGAGAAAATTTCCGTTTCGATGATGAATTGCTGATAGGCAATATGAGTAAAAATATTTTAATCTAATATCAGACAACAAAAATAACATGTCCAAATGTGAATTTTAAACAAGGTTATTATGCAAGTAAAATATACTTTTGATTATCTATCATATATCTTAGAATTAATATATGTATACACGCAGATTAATATATACACTTATTCCAAAACAAGTTTTTGTGACATTTTTCTCATTTCTGTTTTAATATTATAATATGTTAAATTTTCCAAAAAATTTTTAATTTTATCTGTACATATATAAATCTATATAAACAAATATTTACCATCATAGCTTTTCCATCAAGAACAGTTGGCTCGATATTAATGCAATAAATTGTTTCATTCTTGTTGTTTCTCCAATATTAAATAAGAACAAATAATATTCACAAGCATTGCGAGCGTAAAATGGAACGCGTTCTATACAGTGTGTAATTAATATAGTGAGTATCTAATGTAAATGAAAGAAATAAAATGTAAATAGTAATGTATCATATTATGTCAAGTGTCGCAAATTAAATTAACATTATACATATATTTAGAATAAAATATTACAATTAAAATATTGAAATAATAAGAACATTGGAGTATTAAATTGCTTTTAGATGCACAACACATTGAAAATGTGATGATTGCTGAATTAGTGATAGACAATGAAGGTAATGAGGGCTTTGTAATTCCATCTACATCAAAAAATGAAGGTAATGAGAGTTTTGTAATTCCGTCTACATCATCAAACAATGAAGATAATGAAAGATGCTCATGCAAAAGTAATTTTATCATCTTTGAACTTTATAAAAATAAAAATAAATTGATGGCTGTACGACTTAATAAAAAATAATTATTAAAGACGAAAATATAATTAGAAATAGTAAATATAATTCGTTTATTTATTTAATTTTGATTCTAACCATTGAGAGCAAAAGCTATAAAACTATATATATTATGTAAAAAAATCCGCTCTTTCCAATGAAAATATTCATTTTAAAATAAACTTTGGGGAAGATATAAAAAAACAAAATTTTTCTCAAAAATCATCATTTTTAATGCTTTGTTTAATTTTGATGGAATTGGAAATATTTTTATTGGAAAGAGCAGGAAATTTTACATAAAAATGTACACGTTTAAAAAAAAACAGAAAAGAAGAAATTGGTGAAAATTTACTTCAAAGCGTTGTCGAAACGCGACATGTCAAAGAAATGACAGCAGCGTCCCCACTAATCCCGTGGGTTTAAAAATCTAAAAAAATTCAGGTTGTTTTAACTCATTTTGACAAATATTTTTCTGCAGTTTAAACGAAATCGATGACTATAATCTCAAATTTTATATGCGGATTCCGTGAAATGACTCATATGTATAATGTAGGTATAGAGAAAATATAAAATATTTTGAAAAATTCAATACATATGGGAAAAAATAACAGAAAAATGTCACGCAAAATTATTTTGGAATAAAACGTCATACATTTAAAATATACTAGACATCATAGACACGCGCATTGCTTGTGCTATTTAGATTTTTATATTTGTACCTTTAAAAATAAATTACAATGATAACTTATACAAATTATAATTTGCTAACTCCCAGGGGCGTCTGCAAAGGTTGACAAGAGGGGGCATTTGCCCCTCATGAAATTAGCAAAAAAATTAAGCATTTGCTCTCCCTTTGAACGAAGGAAAGATAAAATTGTGCTAATCTTGCCGATCTCTGCCTAGTTTCTACTAAAAAAGATATACATTTCAAATTATAAGTATTCTCTAATTCTGGAAGTAACATTTTGAATCATGCCCCTCACACTTCCTGGAAAAAATCTGCGGGCGCCCTTGCTAACTCTGCGTCGACAGTCGATATATGTGAGTAATTGACTTGCATGCTTTTTATTAAATAGGATAATACATATAATCCAGAATAACATTGAAGTTATTTGCATACTGACCTCGATTAGAACTCAAGTTTTGGTTGTTTTCTATTGATGATGTAGACGGAATTACAAATCCTACCATATCATTCAGAGAAATTATTGCGTTATAACTTTGATACTGTTTTGATTGTAGCATATCATGGCTCTAAAAATATTTTTATTTGCTTTGCTTACGACTTGAATCCAAATTGAAAGGATGGAAATATTTTTTTAGTTCCTTTTAGTAAACACTTTGATGCCATTTCAAGACGAAAGTGATGCAAAGAGTTATAAAAAGTTATGTTCTCTACATCGATACACTTTAAAAATTCTTACGTGAAGCACTCGGCATATTTGATGGCAGCATGCTCTATTGATTCGTAACGCCAACTCTAAAAACGTACCCATAGACAACAGGAGTTGAAGAAAATAATATATATTTTATATTTAAATAAAGTAATATTATCTTACAAGACTTATAAGCAAATAAAAATATTTTTAGAATAACGATATGTTACACACAATACAATGAAAGGGACTCAGAGTTATTATGCAATAATTCCTCTGAATTATATAATATGATATGCAGCTTATGCAAAAGTAATTTCAACATCTTTGAACTTTATAAAAATAAAAATGGATTGATGTGCTTTGTTTAATTTTGATAGAATTGGAAATATTTTTATTGGAAAGAGCAGGAAATTTTACATAAAAATGTACACGTTTGAAAAAAAACATAAAAGAAGAAATTGGTGAAAATTTACTTCAAAGCGTTGTCAAAACGCGACATGTCAAAGAAATGACAGCAGCGTCCCCACTAATCCTGTGGGTTAAAAAATCTAAAAAAATTCAGGTTGTTTTAACTCATCTTGACGAATATTTTTCTGCGGTTTAAACGAAATCGGTGACTATGATCTCAAATTTCATATACGGATTCCGTGAAATGACTCATATACTATATATATCTTTTAATAAAATTAGTTTTCCAGAAAAAGACAATTGACACAGTGTTAATACAGCGAATTATTTTATCCCTCTAGTTTGCCGAATGTCAAGGATAAAATAATTTACTGTGTTATGCAATGTCATTTGTGTCTTTACATGGAAAACGCCCTATTTTGACGCTATTATATTGTTGGGTCGAGATACTCACACGAGCACACGGACTCACTCGCAAGAAATAAACAACGCGGTTTTCAAAGAAACACTAACTTTGTTGAAAGAAACGGAACAAGCTTACGATGCGTCCTCCACGGTCTAGGGTTGCCATCCGTTCTATTTTCCCCGGACACTGTCCTCTTTTTTAGGGGATTCGGGGACGTCCGGAGGGATTTTTAAAAGTGTTGAAAATTTGTCCGGAAAAATTATGTGCGTCCGGGGTTTTAAGTATTTCAACTATTTATTTCCTTCATTATGCTTTTCTCTAATAGCACGATCACTTATTGAGCGGCTGAGTAACAATTAAATATAATTGGATAATCGATTTCACTTTTTTACCAATCACATTCGATTACTGCTATTACCTCAATAGCTCAGTAACGTTTGTGTTACGCTAATAAAACCCCTATACCTATAAATCTATTTGTATTTTTTACAGTGTAATAAAAAAATGTTGGATAATATTAAAAATCTGAAAAATATTTAAATAAAAACGAGTGAAAAAATGTAATTATAATTTTATTAACAAATATTTATTATTAAATGTTATTAAATACTATTAATGTTTATAAAATGTTTATTTTAAAATAATGTTAATAACAGAAAATTATCATTAATTGCGCAATTCTTTTATTTAAATGTGAAAAAATGTTTAATTTTTATAAATGTGTTATTTGATTATTTTTAAGTATTTTAAAATAAGTATTTCTCTTATTTTGCTTTAAATTTTAATAAAACATTTTGTATAATTTATTTTTTTTCCTTTAAATTGCTTTTTGCTTACTACATTCCTATTGTATAATTTTATAGTATTTACTAGGTGTAATTAACTTATTCTCATATATGTCCGGGGTTTTAGATCTGTAAGTCCTAGTTTCAAAAATTTTAATATGCCAACCCTATCCACGGTAGGAGTCCGGGGCTCACAACGTCAACTGTCACTTCATCTTATTTAACAAATATTTTGTCACTAACGAAATTATCCCGGCAACCGGCCGATCTTGTTTATTTACAAACATTGCTAGCCGAACCCGGCTAGCGGCCGATCGATATTATCGATTGGTCCATCAGCTGACTCGCACTCGAAGTGTACCGGGCGGCGCGCGTAACAATATAAATAAAGAAATATAAATTAATATAATTTTGTGGGAAATATTTATTCTGAAATGATTTTATTAGATATTTTATATATTTTTTAAATTTGTTTTTTTTTTAGAAGTAAAGATTAGTAAAAATGTTATAATTTATGTATGTTTCTCTATAAGTAAAGTTTTTTTAATGTCTTGCAGGAGAATCTCAGGATTATAAACAATTTCTCATTAAAAAAGTAATAAAAATTGATTTAAAAGTTAATAACATTGAAAAGTATTTAAAACTTGTCCTACAGAAAACGTCAAATAATACAGTAGAACCTGAACGGAAGAAAATTATGGATATATATCAAGATCTGCCATTAAAGGACAAAAATGATCTAGACTCAATGGAAGTACAACTGACTAATAATGCTATTTATCGGGATGAAATGGTAAGCTTAATATCTATTCTATTATTACAAAACTTTTTTAAAAAAGAAAGGCAATTGTTTTTAGAAATTGATAGATAATTTTTTCTGAAAAGTGAGAGAGAGAGAATTCCAATATAGTTTGAAAGAGTATCATTTATGTTATACTGTTAGAAAAAAAAAATTATTTCTCTTACCATATACAGGGTGTCCCAACGCACGTGGACCATTACTCGTAAAAAGGTAGAAGGGATTGAAATGAACATAAAGATCCAATATTGTCTTGGGTTAGGTCTACAAATAATCGAGAAATCAATTTTTCAAATTGTGCAAATGAGAGCGTGCCATAGAAAGAGCCGAGCCGCTCGAGCCGTAGCGCGGCCCACTTACTATCATAAATAATAAAATCATACATAATTTTACTATAAAATTTTCTCTGTGTATAAATTTACGAATATATGAATTTATTAAATGTTTGAAAACTTATAAACAATATTTAATTTAAGAAAATTTTAGTATGTAATGTGTGTGTGTGTGTGTGTGTGTGTGTGTGTGTGTGTGTGTGTGTGTGGAGGGGGGGGGTACATACATACACGAGCTAAAGAATAATCACTTTGTGACAGGAAAATGATTATTCTTTAATTCAAGAATTGGTTTGTAATTTGTGTGTAATTTGTGTGTGTGTGTGTGTATGTGTGTATACATACGCGAAAATGTTAAACATTATTTGTTTTATGTAAAGTGTGGTGTTTATTATCAACAGAATACTCTTTTCAGTCATTAAAGATAAAATAAGTATTAAAAAAAAAAAATTAAAAGTGAATAATTCATTTTTTTTAAACTACAATCATATTTTTTTACATGTACGTGTATAGTAATCAGCGTAAATAGTAATAGTGATATAAAATCGCGGAACTAAGACATAATCATTTTCCTGTCACAAAGTGATCATTCTTTAGCTCGCGTATGTATGTACAAAGGGATTAATTTTATTAAAAATATAAATATCCTAGTTATTTAATTTTTAATTAAGAATATAAAGTTGAAATAAACATTTTATTTGGTTGTCATTTCCATTTTAATCGATAAAATTTTCTAATGTTTTTTGAAGAAGCATAAATTTTGTTTCGAGCATATGATAACAACTTCTTTTAAAATTTATAATGATAGTTTACGGCGTTTAAGACTATCATCAAAAAAATATTTTTTATTAAAAATAATCGTTATTTATAAAAAAAATAATTTAGTAATCACTTCTTTAAGCATTAGAACTGATATTTTTTGTACACATGTATGTACACGTACACACATACAGTCTAGCAATCTCAAGGTTCAAGCGCTGGGGAGGGGCAGCCACCACGGCCGGGCGCTCAGCACGCTTGCATTTGCCGGTAGGCCGGGGTAGTACAGAAAATTTTACAAGTCACTGACTTGTTAACTATTGCGAAAAGAGAAAAATGGTAAGGACTTTTCTGTTCAGTTTCATGCGCTCTACCTGCTCATGAACATTCCATAAAAAAATACCAGACACCCTGTATATTAAGGTAACAATAACATTTTTTTTTAATTTTTGTTGTCTTAAGGTTATTTTGATTTCTTTTCTGATAACTAATAAAATGAAATTTTGTTAAAAAAAAATATTAATATTTACAGGCTGCTCAAACTATATTGAGAAAAATAGTCGTAAACTTGATTAAATCTTTCAATTAGAATAATTAGATTAAACACTTTCAGTTTAAGTATTTTTATGTATTTAAGTTAAATATATAAATACTTGAATGTTTAAGTATTTTATGTGTAGTTAAGGATGTACTGACGCTAACAGTTCTAATATTAAAAATTTAATATAAATTGTTTCTATTTATTATCTGAACACATGTGTAAAATTTGAAGTTGATTCTCTAACTTACTTAGAAGTTATTTATTTAAAAGTAAAAATGTGCTTTAATGAAATGTAAATAAAAAATGATAAAAATCTTATTTTTTTTATACAAGCACTTTCAGTATTCAAGATGATTTATATAAAGTTTTGTTGCGATACAGAAATTAATTGTTCTGCAAATAAATAAAACTTATAATTAGACAATCACAAGAAACTTGGCATAAATCATCTGGAATACATAAAGTACTCATATAAAAAAAAAACAATTTTTTCTTAATAGCAATTAAAAAGATATAATTTTTAAATAATAAGTAAAGTAAATAAACTATAAAAATGTGTTATTAAATAAAAATATACTGTTATTCAAACAACTTCCATAAAAAAATATATATATACATATATATAGTTTATTTAAAGTAGAGACGTTGGGAGGTTGGACAAGGATCTTTCTATGGAAGAAAAGAAAATTAGGTAGAAGATGTTGGAAAAGGTAAGTGAGGAGAGGAGTAAGGGAAAGAAAGTATATATGGGTAATAGAAAAATGTGAGTGGACGGGGTTGAATGGGTATGGAATAAGGGGAAAGAGAAGTAGGAGATAGGCAAGGGAGAGGGAAAGGGGGGAGGGGATAAGGTGGGGGGAAGAATGGGGTGGAGGATCGTAGGAGGAGAATGGTTTTGATTGGTATTCTTAGGAGGAGAGGTAGAAGCAGAACCGTTGAGGGCGGAGAAGCAGGAAGGAGAGAAAGCATGAGGGGAATGGAGACTAAGAGGCGGAGAGAGCAGAGGAAGACAAAAGGAAAAAGAAGAGAAGGAGAGGCCCACTGAGAGGAAAACGGAAAGAGAAAACCGAGGAGGAGAGGTAGAAGGAGGGCAGAGTTGAATGGAAGAGGGAGAGTCAGAAAGGAGGGTCGGAAAAAGAGAGAGTGGTGGAGGGGGGGGGATAGCATGTAAGGATCGCAAATGGCCACGTCGGTTCGGGAGTAGAGGGATGATACAAGTGTAAACGGTTCGGGAAACGCTCCGTAGAAAAAAGCGCCTTGTAACCCCTATATTGGGAAACAATAAAGTATTATTGTTATTATTATTATTATTATAGTTTATTTAAAGTATAAATATTGACACATTTCCCATTTCAATTTCTCAATTTAACTTTTGGCAGACTGTATAGCCAGTACATCCTTAAGTTTAATACATAAATAGTTTGAACTGAAAAATTTTAATTTAATTAAAAGATATAGTTAAGTTAAAACTTTTTTTTCTTAGTGTAATTAAAGTTATCAGAATTAATAACTTTAATTAGTTTGAGCGACCTCTAAATATTAATATTTTTTTAAATATAAAATTTTATTTTATTTGTTATTAAAAAAGGAACAAAAAACTGTGAAGCAACCAATTTTTTAAAAATGGTTGTTGTCACCCTAATATATTTTATACCTGTAACAATTGTTGCACAACTTGTTCTTCATAGATTCATTAAATCCCTTGGTCATAAAACTTTGTAGAATTATGTTACTTGTTTCTGATTATTGCAATAAATTGTTATATTAATTAAAATAAAGGAAAACTCGGATATTTTTAGTATTTAAAAATATATAACTTTCTATTTTTTCTGTTCTTTTTTGTTAAACTATGATATAAAGGGAGCGTCCTAGATGCGCACAGTAACAAACGGACACCACCAATCAGATTGCTGGGTTGGTTAGGGTTAGGATGAATTTATAGAATTTGATTGGTGGTGTTTGTTTGTTACTGTGCGCATCTGGGACTCACTCGTAAAGTAGACTGAGATAAACACAAAAGTCCTATATCTAATTTTGCGATATTAGTAATAATTATTAAAATATAATTAAAGAAGTTTGTGAATAATCACGCTTGATATGATAGATAAGCTATACTGGCGACGTTTGCCATCATGTGTTTATACATCAATGTTTATACATGGCAAAGTTTATACATTAGTTCAAACTGAACATAAAAAGTCTTTTACCATTTCCCAAATTACGTAGATTTTTAGCTATTAATTAAAGAAAATTAGCGCATTATCGCGCGTATCATGCACTAATTTTCTTCAGTTAATAACTCAAAATCTATATGGACATTTGTAAAATGATAAAAGACTTTTTCTCATAATGATCTAGAGCTCCTGCTCCATTGGCCAGAATTTGATAGAAGACTTTTTTTTTAGTTTGATCTAATGTACAAGCACACGACGAAAGACATTGGCATTACAACTCATTTAACATATTATACGTGTGATCATTCGCCAATTTTTTTTAATTAATATTTTGATACTAAATTCAAATATCGTAAAACGGTATGAGACTTTCGTGTTTATTTCAATTCGCTCTACACTTTTACGAGAGAATATAAAATCAATCTGAGATACTATGTGTAATATAACAATAATAAACTCGAACAGAACAGCAGACATTCTGGCTATATCATGATTAATACAGAGTATCCTTTAACGTCATCTCCTGACATAGAGAAGAAATAGACAGTCAGAATAAAAAAAGTTGTTTAATTTTCCAAGAATTATTGAGCTAATAATTCAAAGATCTTAGCGATTATGCACATGGGAAACGGTAGATTGGACGAGAGAGAGAAGAAAAATGACTTACTGTTTAAATTAGATTATTAGTAACTAGTAGTAGTAAGATGATATACAAAATCCAATCGTCATTCTCCACGTGGTGCACATCGGGTCACTTTGATGACGGCAATATGATTGAGTTAAACACGAATCAAATCAATATTCAATATCATATTGATACTCAAAATTCATGATATTAAAAAAATACCGTATTTATTCGCTAAAATACCCTAAAATGCAGTGCAAATTTCAAACTCGTGTGCAATCAACAAAAAACATCGTATCGACATGTATTTTTTTATATTGCTTAGAAAAGAATGAACTTTAAGAATCTGAATTAATACTAGCAAGATTTTAACGAGAAACTTGTGCAAAATGATAACAAACTTTGACTTTTTTCAATTAAAAAACACATGTATTATTTTATTGAGTACATCTGTAGTTCACAGTTCGCAACTGCATATTTTATTAGATATATTACTTTCTTTTGCAGTGTATATATGGTTTTACTTCCGTATTGATTGATTTTAAAACAGCTATAAAAAAAATCAATATATATACCCGTTTGGCGTCAATATTAACTACAAACCGAATAATAGATTGACTTTCTACACCTGACTCATTAATATTATGTATCTTGTACCTTTTTTATTTCTGTTCTCTGTTTATATCTTTTTAATGTTTTTTTCTTCTTTTACTCTCTGCTCCTTCCATTTCTTTCTTTCTTTTTTTGGCTCATAAACATCCCATAAAAAAATACCAAACACCCTGTATATGTTATAATCAACCAATGAATAGAATCTAATTCCCGCAATAATGTGTATTGGGCAGAGGAAAATCCTCACGTCGTTCGCCAAAAGGCGCGTTTCGGTAGACTAAGTTAGTAGGGTAAGATGGCCATAGTTTATTTAAATGCAAAAAACATACTTTTATTTTTATTATTTTTTAATTGCGTTCGGTATATTACTTCACTGAAGCTTTAAGTATGTAAAACTATCGACATTAAAGAGAAAATACTTAATAAAAATTTTTTATTATCAAAATATTGAAACATAAACATTGGCCATCTTTCACAACTTTTATGGAAGAGATGGCCATAGTATTATAAAATAATTGGCTATACAATTTTTATGTACTTAACATTTATAGAATAATAAAAAAACGTTTAATTTTACATATTTAGCTTTATTGCCACATATTATCACATATTTAATTTTATTTTTAAACATGTTTCATATTAAATGTTCACACAAGTTTCTAATCAATTTAACTCATTGTTATCAGTAAAAAAAAACATATATGATATGTGAAATTAAAATATTAGGTGCATAACTTAATTCTCGTCTTTTTTAATAAAATATATACATAAACACCTACCCCCAAGCTTATACCCCGAAATTTCATGGGCTATTTTGCCCAAACTACGAGAGAAAGATAATCATAATATTTATTTAAAAAATAGAAAAGGAAATAAAAAATATAATTACACATTACAATTTACATACTTTTGTTACGTGGATAACGTTCATTGCGACAGCACAACTGTAATTTATTCGACATTGTGGCAATTTCTAATGAACACGTGAAAAATTTTGCAGGCAGTCAAAAGTAAAAACGTGATGTGATATCCATAATATCATTATTTTTAATAATATACGCACAGAAACTAGAGTAAATATTTTGATTATCTTTAAAAATAATTACGAGAACACATTATTTAGCAATTATTGAAGAAATTATAGCCATTGGCCATCTTTTCCGTATGGCCATTATACTTTAACTTACCCTATAGATGGTCCATAAATGTATGGGCAGGAATGATCGCGAACCAAGTAGTAAGTGTTAATCGTATAAGTAATTTTCTTTCGCTGATAAATGCAAATATTTTTGTCAATGATTTTCAGATCGGTCCAGTGTTTCTCCCGCCGCGTCTAAATGGCGAGAATTATTTGGATTTTTTTGAAAATCAATTACCTGTGCCTTTTGAAGATGTACCGCTTCATGTACGAACACAGATGATTTTCCAACACTACGGAGCTTCTCCGCATTTTCGCCGAACAATTCGCGATTTTTTACTCTCTAAATCTGAATCAGTGGAAAAATCACTGATTTAACCAGTGATTTGTCACATCACTAACGAATTAGTGGAATATGTCTAAACGCGCTGCGCAATCAGTGACTATATCGTCATTTACTTATTTACCAGTGGCTTCTAGGAGACATGCTTATGCACGCTCATTGTCTTATGCGTCCGGTGCCTTCTTTATCTATTTTACTGTTATTTGAGTGTTACAAAGTGCTGTTGAGAACTTTTAGTATACATATCACATTATTGGTAAGTATAACTGTTTTTGTATTATATACCATTAAAAATTAATCAATAATTGCACGCTAGTTTCTATACTCAATTTATCGATAAGATTACGCGACAAGGTTAGGTTAGGTTAGGTGTGATGCCGTTATTTATTTTCTAATGTAATCATAATTTATAGACTTTTATTAAAATGATGAAATCTAGTATATTTTATAAAGTAATACATTTTTGAAAGAAAATCTGTACACGCATGCATACATATACATGCATGCGCATACGCATGCATACGTACGTACACGCACGTATGTATGCACGTGTGTGTATGGTGTGGTGTAGTGGTGTGTGTGTGTGTGTGTGTGTGTGTGTGTGTGTGTGTGCGCGCGCGCGCGCGCGCGCGTGCGTGTGCGTGCATTTGTGCATACATACGTGCGTGCATGTGTGTGTGCGTGCTTACATAATGTACAAAGTTGTCTATCTGAAGGTGCGATTTACTTGACGCTACAAACCGCTTCAAAGCATTTTTCGATTAATCAATTCATAAAATTCTTGGTTCTAATTAGTTAATCAAGCTTCGAAACATTTGTGGCGTCAAGTGAATTGCATCTTGAATATGCATTTCAATATTTCAGATAATTTTCAGTTTATCAGTAAAAATTTTATAGATATGAGTGATATTATGAAATGGTCACCAGGAAAAGTAGCAGAAAAAATATTGGATCTTACACAAAACGAATTAACTGCTAATATTTTTCTAGGTAAGCATTCTGAATGATTGAATTAATATTCTTTTATGTTCTTGATTTTTGATATCATATTGATTAACAAAAACATGATTGTCAATATTCATAGAATTTGTTATCAAAACTCAAAAAAACAAACTGTTTTTAAAAAATAATTATTAAAAAATAATAAATAATATCTCCCAATAAGAAATATATTGGTTTTTCAATAATCATTTTTTAACTTCAGATGAATTTTGGAAATTATAACAGTCTTAGATTTGAATATTGATATCGATTTGGATTAGAATTGTTACAGCGTTTTAAAATATTGAAATGGAACGTTTGAATTGCTACATATGTTACCAACATATTCCCAAAGGATTAAATGGTTTAGTGCGACATTTACGAATTTCTCACGGACTTACTATTCATCGAGGAATAGGAAATACTGGTTTTAAATGTGGTCAAGATGGATGTTGGCGAAATTTTAAATATTTTTATACATTAAGGAGGCATATACGTCAATGTCATAAATACAGATATAATGATGACTTAGAGTCTGAATTTATTGTTAATAATAATCAGGATTGGGTAAGTTAATATATTTTTTTAACTAAATTAAAATAAAATTAATGGATTATAAAATAAACTTAAGTTAAATATTCCATAAATAAAAAACTAACTTAATTAAAGTAATGTTAAGATTAAATTAAAAAATTAAGATTAAATTAACTTAAGTTAAAATAAAAGATAATTTTAAAGAGAACCCTTATTTATATTAAATTAAAAAGTAATTCTATTTTAATTTAAATAGATTCAATACGATTAGTATTATCAAACTTTTTATTATTTTATTTGTAAATTAAGCTATACTATTAATTATATAAAATAACAAAAAATATTGTTTTTATGCAGGAATGTATTTTTATTTTATTTTTTTTTACCTAAACAAAAGTTTTAACTTTAAAAAAAAGTAAATAAGTTTCAAAAATAATTAAAATTAAAAATTAAATCATTAAAAATTAATTAAGTTAAAAGTTATTAACTATAACTTTATTATTAATTTTCAATTTTTTAACCAGTTACCCAATCCTGATAATAATGAAGATGAATTTTCTGAAGATAATGCTGCAATGGAAGAAGTAACCGACATGGAAAATTATGAAGATGTTTATGAAAATTTAAATTTTGATTTGTATACTTCAATTATCAGAGTAATTGCAAGACTTCAATCCAAGGGATCTATAACTGGCAGTATTTTGAGCGATGTTTTGGACGAATTCGAAGAAGTGATTTTGAATTTAGCTAAATTCTTCAAGAATAAAGTTCTCAAATATTTTCAAGCAAGAAATGCTACTGAAGATCTTGAAGTTGTTGAATTACTTTCCAACTTTGATTTTGAAAATCCTTTTGACGATCTTCATACTTTGAAAGGCCAGATAAAGGCATTAAAAATTAATTGTGGTTATATTGAACCTATAGAGATTCCTCTTGGTTACCGCATGGAAAATTTATTACATAGCAAAACTGGAACATATACACCTAAAATTGTACTTAAAACTTATCAATATGTGCCAATAATAGATACTTTAAAATTGATACTATCAAACACAGAAATTAAAGTAAGTTTTTTAATGGTTGACTATTGCTTTTTAACATATGTTTTGTAATTATAGAAAACTGCAACTATCATTTAATCTGTTATCTTGTGTGACATTTATTCAAATCAAACTTTATCACTATATTTTTAGGCGTTTTTTATAATATTATGTACAAGTTCTTTATTATTATATTAAAATTATTTTAATATTATTTTTAAATATTTAAAATTATTTTTTAATCTTTTATTTTATCTAGCAAAAGCTATAACAGCTAGTCCTTTTTTTTGAATACTGATAAAAATCAATTTTCTTAATTCAGGATAATATTTTTGTTACTGTTTTCTTGCATTATTTTTCTGATATTTTTTTCTTCTAGTATGACTAATTTAATTTTTGTCAATATTACGATGTGGCCTATTTCGCTTTTTTTTAACTAGTTACTTGAAATGCATATTTTGTTTCTTTTTGTTTCAGAACAATCTATCAATGGAGAAGCTCTCTTAGAGCTTTCAGAATCAGATTTAAAAGAACTACAAATTAAACTAGGACCCAGAAAAATAATAACAAAGTTTCTTCATGAATTAAAATGTAAATCAACTGTAAGTTTGTTCTACTATGCATACAATATAATATATATGTTAAATTATTTATTAATTTAACCTATATATTTATTTCTTATTTTATATATTTTATTTCCCATAAAACTTTTCTTAGGTAATATTGGAAAACATTCCCATTGATAATCTACATAAAATTCTACAAGAAGAAAAAAATGAAGAAATTATAATGTTTGAAAATACTGCAACATCAAGTCAACATTTATCACAAAATATATTCAATGAAATAACCGGTTCTATTGGCCCAAATAAAGTACTTTCCACAAAAAATTTACTAGAAGATCATCCCCAACAGTTTTCATCACAATCAGAAGCGAATTTAAATATATTCTCGGTAAAATATTTATATTAAAAAAAATAAATTTACGATGAAGATTTTTTGTATGTTCTCTAAGTTAGATATATTTTTATTCTTTTATTTTATTTTCAGCGCTATGGAACTGTGGAGAAAACACTTGAAAATCATGAGCAAGGTGTCTCTATATTGAAAGCTATTCGTAAAGGTTCTTTTAATGAATCTGATAGAAAAGCCCTTGTGCGTATCGTTGTGGCTGAGCTTATTTTAGCACAAAACAATTAGTACGTAAATATTTTATTATTTTTTTAATTGATCGCTATCATAATAGTACAAGTAATTCGAAGCTTGATTTCCGAATTGAAGTCGCATTTTTTCTGATTCTTATTTTGACGTTTCATGTATATTTCAATTTACCTTATAAGCGCCTCTTCCTAATAAAGAATTTTTAGTGAACTGAAATGCCTCGAATTAATTATGTATACCGCAAAAGTCTCAAATACCAAAATAACATTTTGTTCTAGTTATCCTCCAGATAAAGTCAAAGTATCACTTGCAAGTGCCATCGTTTCCGAATTTCCTCTATTAAAAAATAATGTGACAGGATGTAATGGTTATGTAAGTTCAAGAAACCTATTTTCAATGGCATTTCTTACCATACATTATTAATATTTATCACAAATATTCATAATAAATTTTAGGAACATTATTATGATCCCAAAACTAGACAAGGATTCATCGAATTTCGATTGTGGACAGTTCGCACAAAATTTTCCTCTCAAAAAAAGAAGTATTCTTCAATGAAAAGAAAAGCACAATGCTTGGAGAAAAGTTCCAGTGTTTCAAATAATGACGTAGTAGTACTCGACAAACATGTTTTGGAAGAAAAGGTTCGTTAATATATTTTACAATCTCTACTTTTAAATAAAACTTGTTTAAGCACACAACATAAATATTCTGATTTATATTATTAGATATTGTGGATGAAACATAAGTTGCCATCTGATAGTAACAAAGAATTAATCAAGAAATGTCTCAAGGAAACTTTCTCAAATAGAAGACAATGGATTATAAGCTCTGGTCCTGTTATATCAAATATTTTTGAAAAATATCCGCGTCTTCTTGATTATAATGGTGAAATGGTAAGTTTGAAACCAGCTTTTTCAATTTAAGTTATTAGAGGAGGTGATAATATAGCCATTCGTTTATATTTTATATAACTTTGTTAATAATTAATGTTAATGGTAAAGTTAATGATAATATTAATAATTTTTAATTGAAACGATTATATTCATCAAAGTGTTATTTATTAGATTTTAGATTAAAAATTATAAAATATTTATTATATTTACATTATTATTAAATATTATATTTATAAAAATGTAGCACTACATAATGGTCCAAAAGAAACAAAAATGATAATATAATCACCCCAAAAATTAATATAAAAAATTGTTTATAAAAGTTACAATATTTTGTTACAAAATTTTTCAGTTAACAACGGAGATAATACGAGTGATCATATTGTCTACAGTAGCTATAATACCATCTTCTTTATTGTAAGTGTGGATTATATTTTTATTTTTCAGATAGAACAAGATTTTAATATTATTTATCCAAATTGTGAAGATAATTTCTTGGCCAAATTCCCTTCCTATTATACTACCAAAATTCTTGGATATATTATAAAATATAGATCAGATATAATGAAGAAAACCAACAATCTTCCTGTTAATGATGGTGAGTGTTTTAATGTAATGAGTTTTTGCTTATTGTTAAACTATTGATCGAAATAGTTCTGAAAAATGAGATTTTTTATAATATACTATGTTTTTTTCTTTTCATTAAACGCTTTACGAGCTTTGATTGCACTGACTCTCCTTTTGCCTCCATCAAATTCTTTAAAAAAAATTAATGCAGACGATCCAAAAAATAAGGACAAGAAAGTGAGAATTTTATTTTATTGTACTTATATAATGTTAATAGTTTCTTAAGATAATGTCATATATTGCTTTTATTTTAGTTACAAAAAAGAGATAAGGAAAACATTTTAAATACTATTACCGAAGTTCCAAATCCTCATCTTATAAAAATTTTTCCGGTATGTTTTTAAACTTTTTGATATCAATTTATACATATATGATAAAAGGAATACATCAAAAATTATTATGTATTTATTCTGTAGAAAGGAACCAATCTTCCCTATACTGAGCAGAATTTAAGAACTGAGACGGATGGCAACGTGCAACCATATATTATGTGTATTCTAGGTCAAGAAAAGAACACTTTCTTTGTTCAGGGCGACGAGTGGTTTTTCATGCTTCCGCATCGAGCAACTCCAATTGCAGCATTTGATCTCTTATTTAAATTGTATCAAGTGCTGCATGTTTCATATCCACTTTCTCTTTTAAATTTTTATAATTTCATTGAAAGCTTTATTTATCTGATTAATGTAAACCCATCAAATACTGTTTCTTCGTTACATATAAATATTTGCAATGTTGTGGAAGATGCGGAAGTTGGAGAACCAAGTAGGGAGGTTTAATAATATATATAATATATTAATCTATTAATATATATTCTATTAATATTTTTCTGTTAATTTATATAATAAGATAAATTATATGCTATATAATGTGATATAAACTAATAATATATGGGAAATTCAAGAAGTCTAAAATATATAAAAAATATATTTAATTATTTTCAGTTTGCAATCCCAATATAATAATCTATTAATATAAAATGTATACGGAAAAAGAGAACTACCACAACAAATTTAGTTATAAATATAGACAGTTTACATTTTTTTGTAATAAAATCTATAATTTTGCAATTACAGCAAAACCTTTTTGTAACTGTTACTAAATGCCAAAAGATTTAGCAACATTTTAGCAAAAGATTTTGTTACTACTGCAAAATTATAGTTTTTATTACAAAAAATGTTAGCTATCTATATTTATGACTAAATTTGTTATAGTAATTACTCCTTTTTTCCGTACACTAATCAATAAGTGAATTTTTCACTGAATAAATCAGTATGCTTTTTTTACTGATCTCTTCAGCATTCCATTAAGGTTTCACTAATTTAATAGTTAAATTACACTGATTGCCAGTGGTATACTTTTGGCTGGTAATTTCAGTGAATATTCACTGGGAATTAGTGACTATTTACTAATTCAGATTTAGAGAATAAACGCACGTTACCCCGATAGATGGATGGGTCGAGGTGGTCCGATCATCTGGCCACCACGATTGCCGGATCTAAGGCCAGTATTCATAGTCGGATCTTATATTTAAGATCATCTTAAGTACTGTCTTAAGATGCCATCAGCCAATCACAGAGCTGTATTAGCATCTTAAGATATTGCTTGAGACGATCTTGAAATAAGATTCGACTATGAATACCAGCCTAAATGTACTAAACTTTTTTCTATGGGGTTACATAAAAAGTTTAGTCGAATATGCGCGTAATGGTACAGAACAAAAAATGCGTCAAGCTATAATTGACGCTTTTAATACTATTACGCCAGAAATGGCGCATCGTGCAACGCGTGATATTGTTCGAATAGTCGGACTCTACGTACGAGAGAGAGGACATTACTTCGAACAATTTTTGCATTAAAATATGAGAGTGGATTAGGCCTATTGGGGAAACCACTATAAAAAAAACGCACTATGCTATCTACCGCAAGGTGGTGTGGAAATGATAGCGCTCAGTCATTTTCTTACTGAAAAGACGAATAAAAATTATAAAATTATTTTTTGCTGCGCGGTACTTGCATTGCACAATCCTCGTTGCTCATTCACGCGTACGTCATATAAAAATAATTATTTTTATTTGTTCATTTAATTTAAAAAACTCTTAGTATGTAATTTGTATGTATGTGTGTACACACAGGAAAATGTTAATTATTATTTGTTTTATGTAAGTGAGGTGTTTATTATTACCGACAGAATATTCTTTTCAACCATTAAAGATAAGGTAATTATTTAAAAAAATAAAAGTAGAATTGAGTAATTGATTTTTTTTAAAATTAATGTATGATTTATTATTTCGGATAGTAATCACGAATTGTAAGAAGAAATTTCAGAGAATTAAACCATATGAGTGGTGGAAATACTATCGTGATTTGATGAAAAACATAATAAAAATTTCCATAATTCCTCCTTGGTCCGCGTTTACCTACTACTTACAATAGTAATTTTTATTATAAAGAGTTTTCTCTGTGTATTATAAGTCGATCACGGGGATTAATTTTATTAAAAATATAAATTTTCTAGTTATTTAATTTTTAATTAAGAATATAAAGATAAAACAAAAATTTTATTTGGTTGTTATTTTGATTTTAATCGATAAAATTTTGTAATGTTTTTTGAAGAACTATAAATTCTTTTTTCGAGCACATGATAACAGTTTTTTCTTTTAATTTATAATGACAATTTACGACGTTTAAGACTATCATCAAAAAATATATCTTTTATTAAAAATAATCGTTATTTATTAAAAAAATTAATTTAGTAATCGCTTCTTTAAGCATCAGAACTGATATTTCTCTGAACATATGTATGTACACGTACACACATACTTTTTGTCGTTAGAAAATTTTATATTCATTAAAAAAAGTAAGGAACTATTATAACTCAAAGGGAGAATCCAGCGTTACGCGTCGCTCGTGCGTAGCCATTGCTGCTTGTTGTAACAACTCCCCCCGCGCGCCTAGCAATCTCTAAGCTCAAGCGCTGGCGGGGGCGGCCGGGCGCTCGGTGCGCTTGCATTTGCTGGTAGGCCGGGCTAATACAGGAAATTTTGCAAGTCCATAACTCGTCAACTATTGCGAAAATAGAAAAACGCTAAAGGACTTTTCTGTTCAGTTTAATGCGCTCTACCTGCTCATAAATATCCCATAAAAAAAAATACCAAACACTCTATATATAATAATATTGATGACCGATGAACAGTGTGTCTTACCTTTGAGAGATTCTTGTTGTTTTCTATTTTTTCCTCTATTCCGCCGCTGGCGACGGGCACCGCGATGCATAAATATAATATAAGCATTATTTTGCGCCGCTCTAATAAATCGGAAAAAGATATTATTATTCGCGCACAATTACGTCAATTGGTGTGATCGAGCGCGAAATCGCGCGATCGTCTTTTCTTTCTCTCTCTTTCTCTTTCTCTTCCTCTCCTCGATCTCTCTTTTTATCTCACTACACTCTTTTCGCTTGATGTTCACAATACGGACGGTAGCACGCTACTATCGCTCCCTCCATGGAGTTCTGGCCAATAAATACTTTTTGTACCACGAGCTCTGTGGGGCATATTGATTGACTGCTAATGTAGTGCGCATGCGATAGTTTTTACGACAAATCTTTTGTTGTGCGTATGTAATATGTTACAATATTATCAATTCGACATACAATGACACTAGAGTCAATTCGTGTTTCCGGTGGCTGTGTAGTACTGCGTGCTTTCATTTGACAGGACATCAAGCGACGCGATAGTGACGGCCACCAAGTAGGGGTGATAGGGACAATGCGGTGCAGCGGGTAAGAGCCACTGCACAAGCTTTTTTGTAACGCGTTACGTTACGTTAAGTACTTGACTAACCTAAGTTTGTACTTAAAATTAAATTTAAATCAACGCACAAAGAAACTTTTAACATAAGTTTTTAAGTTCTTACGTTAAGAATTTCTTTGTGCGTTGATTTAAATTAAATTTTAAGTACAAGCTTAAGTTCATATAGAGTACTTAACGTAACGTAACGTATTATAGAAGAGCTTGTGCGGTGGCCCTAACGCGGCGCACATTTATTGTAACAATATGCATTGTCTGACATTTCGAATATTAATGCTATTACAGCTGTATTTAACTAAGATATATACAAAATTTTAGAACAATTCATTTTTTATTTAAATTTTTATCAAGCGATGCGGTAGCGGCGCGACGCCAAAAGTACGTAAAAAATCGTGCCGCATGACGCAAACTTCACTGCGCAAATGTCACGGCCGCTACTATGCTTTATTTGGAATTTAGCTGTCAAATTCACTTTCAGTTGAAATATCTCAGAAATTAAAATCATAATCAAAAATCTAATGGCAATCCCTTTCTAAAAAGGAAATGTAACAAAAATCTCGAAAAGTATCGCGGTATTGTCACCGCAATAACTATGCATCTTATTGGTCCGAGCTGTTTCGAGCACGAACCACTTCAAGCGACACTTGATCTGTCAAAATGAAAAGTGATTTTGATCTGTCAAAGTGAAAAGTGACATGAATAGCTCGATGTTTACAACTCGGAGTTTTAGTTAGTTTGATTTGATCATCAGGTTTTCGCGCAAGTCAATTTGCGTGAGTCAGTGTTCTATCTGAAAATTAAACAACAAAGAAAGTTTGTTTTTGGGTCATTACTGGGTGAATTACAAGAGATCAGGTGCGTTTAATTATTAGTTTTTATATTATTTATCTGAAAATATTATATAGTTTTTTTTACATTATAGTTATAAAACTGATTGTTGTGTGTTTGACTTAAAATAATTTTAAAATAAATTTTTTTTTGCTGTTTTTTTATTAATTTTCTTATCGTTTTTATAATTAAAGTTTATATTTATTCCATACAGTTTTAACTTATAAAAGTGTAATATTCAGATAATAAATATGTAAAAAGCAAAAATATATTTTATTCCTAATATTTTTAAAACATATATAAAAATTAAGTGTATATAATATTTAATTTTTCTTATTTTGCAGGTGCGGTAAAAAATTGACAAAAAAGCAAGTTTATAGAATAAGAAGTTTAAAATAATCGACGATTTTGTTGCCTTTCATAACTGAAGTTGGAAACCAAACTTGAATTTCAGTACATAATTGAAAATGGTATATTTTTAATTAATTTTTCAATTTATTGATAAATCTCTCTCTCTCTCTCTCTCTCTCTCTCTCTCTCTCTCTCTCTTTTCAGTTGTGCTCTTTATAAATACTTAATAGAGAATATCTATTATTATTTTAAGTTAAAATAATCATAAATATATTTTATTCAGTATAATTTTGAAGCATATATAAAAAGTACGGATATATAATAATTTTTATTTATTTATTTTTTGTTCCAGATTCGGCTCAAGGCTGATGACAGCATAGAAGAATTTCAATTAATGTGATTGTCATAGTAATTAATGTATTAATAGTAGTTAACGTGTTAATTTTGAAATTAATTTTTCTTACTGTGTTCCTTTCATGTATTATATATAAGATACTTTGAATAAAATTTTGAAAACAAAACTGAAATAAAGGAAAATGTAAATGATTAAGATTAATAATAAAATGTTGAAACTAACCATGGAAATAAAAAAAAATTGATAAAAATGATCTTGGAATAATAAAAACAAATAAAAATTATAAAAGTGATTTTGGAATAAAAAATTACAAAAATGAAAATTATGATTTTGTAATTGAATTATATATGTAGGTCGTTTTATAATTCGTTATTTTATTAATTTGTATCTGTTATTTTTAACGCAAAGAATGCCTCGGCAAAAAGTATTGCGTACACTAAAAGAGGAAGAAGAATTTCAAGAGGTTCGTAGGCAAAGAAATAGAGAAAATCAACGATCTCGGCGAGAAAGGATTCGAGTTGTACAAACAGCAAATACCATTCAAAATGTAGTAAATGTTGAGAATAAGAATAACGAGCATCTCTCTCTTATTTCTCACGCTACTTATGACAACATTGTGTTACTCGAAAACGAAATAACTATTCGTAAAAATGCACCGCGAACATTGTTGGAACGACAAAATGATTACCGAGCGCGGGCAAAAAGGCAATTAACGATCAATGCATTAAATACATTACGTATTGAAGATATAGAAGAACATTATATTGGCGCGATGGATATTTCTTGCAGTAATTGTAGTGCAAAGCATTTTGCTGCCGAACGAGTATCAAATAAAGGTAATTCTTTTAATGATTGCTGTGGTCATGGTGAAGTATCGCTTGATGCATTATCTGATCCTCCTTATAAGCTGCGTGCATTACTTGACGGCAGTCATGCTAAGTCTAATTATTTTTATGACAATATTCGAAGCTATAATAGTTCCTTTTCTTTTGCATCATTTAACGCTAATTTGATAACCCTTAGAGGTCGGCGATTTGGTCCATACTGTTTTAAAATTCAAGGGCAGATTTATTACCAAATTAATACATCACTGTATCCAGCTGAGAATGAGAATCCAAGTTACGGTCAGCTTTTCATAGTGGATTCAAATGAAGCATCTACATATCGATCAAACAAAAATCCAACGCTTAACTATGAACTTTTGCAAACACTCGATTACATTTTTCGTGAAAATAATGTGTTTTCTGAAGCATATCAAATGATGGGCGAGGAAGTAGAAAATCAGCGTAAATTAGCAGTAGATAGTCATGAAAAGTTACCGGACTTACAATTGTTATTTACATTAAAACCTGGGACGGATAGTCGCAGATACAATTTTCAACGAACCAATGAAGTTGCAGCTGTCTTTAAAACGACAGCGGATGGTGAAATTCCAGATTCGTACGTTATTATACGTAATAAAAACACAAACACACGTTACAAAAAGTCAGCACCATGGATCCGAACGTCGAACCTTGGGTATATCCAATATTTTATCCATATGGTACTCAAGGTTGGCATCGTAATTTAATGCGTATCCATACTAGAAATCCTAGACGTGTCAGTAGATCTGCATATGTTAAGTACAGAATGGCAATACGAGTTGAATTTAATCCTTTTATACGAGGAAGGCGATTGTTTCAACAGTGGGTCGTTGACAATTATGTTAAAATTGAAAAAGATCGAATTGACTACTGTAAAGAAAATCAAAAGCAATTAAGAGCCGAATCATATCAGGGATTAGTAGATTATTTACAAAATGCTGCAAGTGATAGAAACGGCCATGTTGGAAAAATGATTATACTTCCGTCGTCATTTGTTGGTTCACCTCGCAACATGATGCAAAATTATCAGGATGCCATGGCTATTGTTCGCAAGTATGGGAAACCAGATTTCTTTATAACAATGACTTGCAATCCTAACTGGCGAGAAATCAAAGAAAATCTACTTCCTGGTCAGCAAACAGCAGATAGACCTGATCTTTGTGCTCGTGTATTTGATATAAAAAAAAAATATCTTGTGGATATAATTACAGGACAAAATTACTTTGGGAAAGTATCAGCGTACATAAACGTTATCGAATTTCAAAAGCGCGGCTTACCGCACCTTCATATGTTAATACATTTGAAACATAATTATAAAATAACAACCCCTGAGATTGTTGATAGATACATATCAGCAGAAATTCCTGATCCTTGTGAGAATCCTGTTTTGCACGATATTATTATAAAAAACATGATTCATGGTCCATGTGGTGATTGGTGCATTGTCAATGAAAAATGTTCAAAACACTACCCCAAACCATTGCAAAATGAAACAACAATGAATGAAGACGGATACCCACACTATCGCAGAAGAGATACTGGTGTGACTTTTGAACGCCCTGGTGGGTACATAGTTGACAACAGTTTTGTTGTACCTTACTCTCCAAAATTGTCACTTATTTTTAATTGTCACATCAATGTTGAAGTTGTCTCGAGTATTAAATCCGTCAAATACTTATATAAGTATGTATACAAAGGTCATGATGCAGCCACTGTCGTTATTAGTGGAACTGCAGCAGAAGATAATTGCATAAATCACGATGAAATACGTGATTACATCGATACTCGATATGTCGGACCGGTCGAAGCATGTTGGCGTATTCTTAATAAGAATTTACAAGAAAAAAGTCACACTGTAATACGATTGCCCGTGCACTTACCTAACAAACAAAATTTTACAATCAACATTGACAACGACGAAAATGAAATTGCTGCTATTATAGATCAAACAACAATGTTACAAGAGTATTTCATATTGAATGGCCGTGATGAAGAAGCCAGGCAATATACATATACTGAAATTCCTTCTTATTTTGCCTTTAAAAAACAAAAGATTAATGGCCGAAATATTTCTCGCTGGGAAAAACGAAAAGCTCATTTTAAATGCATTGGTCGTATGTACTCAATTAGTCCTACCCAGATAGAACTATTCCATCTACGATTGTTACTATTGACAGTGAAAGGTGCTACAAGTTTTCAAGATTTAAGAACAGTTAATAATGTTGTTCACGAAACATATACAGCTGCTTGCTTGACTTTAGGTCTTATAGAAGATGACGAACAGTGGAAACGAGCGATGCATGAAGCAGAAATTTGGATGATGCCCCGACAACTTCGAAGGTTGTTTATTCGTATTTTAATTCATTGCCAACCAATTTATCCTGAACAACTTTGGGAAGAATTTAAAGTCTCAATGTCAGAAGATTATTTACGAAACTGTAGTAATACATTACAAGCTCAAAGAAAATCTTATATTAATATAAATACATTGTTAACCGCCGAAGGTATGAGTTTGTCCAATTTTCCAAGCATGGAACAATTAAATGAAATTGATGAGTCTTTGAATGATGTATCATTTGAAGAGACGTTGGAGATCGGTATGCAAAAATGCCGACAATTAAACGATAATCAAAAAAATATAGTAGATATCATTCTAAATGCAGTAAACAATAGTAAGGAAAATGAAACAATAAATAATTGTTTTTATGTTGATGGCCCAGGTGGTACAGGTAAAACTTTTGTATATATCACACTGTGGTATCTGTTAAAAGGCAGAAAGAAACGCGTTAGCACAATGGTTTTTACTGGCATTGCGGCAACATTGCTTCCACAAGGAAAAACCGTTCATAAAACTTTTGGATTACCCGTTCCACTTTTCTGTGACTCATCATCAAATATTAAAGCGCAATCAAACGAAGCACAAATTCTTAAAGAAACAGACGTATTTATTTGGGATGAAGCTCCAATGGCTCCAAGATACGCACTTGAGATTATGGATCGAACATTACGCGACATCATGCTTACTGATAGACTATTTGGTGGAAAAATTGTAGTAATACTTTGTAGTAATTGTAGTAATTGTAATACTTGATTTTAGACAACTTCTACCAGTTAAAATTGGTGGTACTCGCAGTGAAATGGTTAACATGTCGATTAAATTTAGTTCATTGTGGATTAATTTTGTAAAGTTATCTTTAACAAAGAACATGAGAACTCTACCTCATGAAATAGAATTTGCCAAATTTCTGCTAGATCTTGGAGATGGTAAGTTAAATGATTTTGATGACAATATACAAATTCCGTTACAGTGTACCACGGCCGCTGATTCTGATATTGTCATTGATACGTTTGGCGAACTTATACAAAAGAAACAATATAAAAAAGCCGCTCACTGCGTTATTTTGTCAGCAAGAAACATTGACGTGGATGCTATTAATAAAAGAGTTGTTGAATTACTTGATAATTCAACTGAAAGGACCTACACGAGTATAGACAGCACCGAAAATTGTGGTGATAACAGTGATATTACTGAAGCGCTTTTACCAGAATATTTAAATTCTTTGTCACCGTCATCTCTTCCACCTTATGAATTGCGCTTACGAAAATACAGTGTTATAATGCTCATACGAAATCTTAATATAAACGAGGGTTTGTGTAACGGTACTAGATTAATGATTTTTCATCTTGGAAATAACATGCTCAAATGTGAAATTTTAATAGGTGATAAAGCTGGAGAAATAGTATTTATAAATCGTATTACATTGTACTGCGAAAATGAATATCCATTTACATTTAAACGAAGACAATTTCCAATAAAACTTGCTTTTGCTATGACAATAAATAAGTCGCAGGGTTAGACATTTGAAAAAGTCGGTCTAGATCTCCGAAAAGATGTTTTCAATCACGGACAACTTTATGTTGCACTTTCACGAGTTCGTGCGTGGGAAGCAGTGAAAATCTGTTTTGGAGAACAGCGAAATGGTCTTTCTGCAAAAAATTATGTGTACAAGGAATTATACATGTAAAGATAACAAAAATTGATAAATTAAAATATACAAAAAAAAAATAAAAATAAAAATAAAATTCGAAGTATAGTTTATAAGAGATAAATTCTAGAATATCCAGTATAATTCCTTAATTTAAAAACATTTTATAGTCTGTTTTTAATTTATTTTGCCTCTAATAATTTGATGGTATCTTACTGCCTTCAGAATGTATGCAAATGTGTGAATGAGTGAATGCTGCACATTCTTAACACAAGAAAATCTTTAATCGATTTATTATTCTCGCGTATATCGCAATGCGAGAAAAAAGTTTTCGTTACTGAGTAATGACATAAATTGTTTTATTAACAAACTATAGTGTTCAAGAAGTTTATATCAGATATCTGATAAGAATTATGGAGAAGTCCGATATTATATCAAAAGATATTTTTACATCAAACGATGTAATTGGCGCTGTTCAAATCGGAGATACAACATTGTAAATAAGTATAATTTTTTAGTTATTATTGATGAATTTTGTATATCAATTTTTATTGTTTTAGTTATTGATTAATATTTGTTTTGGACTTGCGTATATTTCGTTCTGTAAAAAAATAATAATAATCTCAAAATAATAATAATAATCTATCTAATGTATAATAATCTCTCTCTCTCTCTCTCTTTCTCTCTCTCTCTCTCTCTCTCTCTCTCTCTCTCTCTCTCTCTCTCACTCTCTCTTCCTCTTTCTCTTCCCTTTTCCCTCCATCATTCCCACCTTTATCAACTAATACTTTCATGTTACAAGTAAATTTTAATTTAGGCAGTGAGATCGTCGGTTACGTCGAAAGAATTTTTTCGGGCTCAGTAAATCGAAAACATTTTAAATTTATAATATCAAATGGACAAGGAAAATTAATTCAAGTTGTAGCATGGAATGACCACATGAAAAAGATTGAAGAGGTGGTGACGACAACGGATCTCGTAAGTTATAAATTATATTCTTATATATCATTTTAACACAAATTAATATAACTTATTTATTTTTTTATTAAGAATATATGCTAGAATATGATTTTATTTATGCATAATTATAAATATAATTATTCTAAGCTTCTTAAAAGGTCTCAAGTGTTCGGAAATGAGGTAATAGGAAAGATAAAAAGAGATGAAACTTTATGTTACAATTTTAGAATTTTTAGGCTGCATAAAAGTGAACGAAAATTCCAAAAATGTGGTACAAAATTTTATTGCTTCTTACCTCTTCTCTTATTTCATTATAGAACACTCGAAGTCTCTTAATTAGTTTATTGCTCCAAATGTTATTATATTCACCAATTTTAAAGTCTCTAGCTAAAACATACAAGCCTGCAGGTTATTTGGTCTATATTATTCATTAAATTATTTATAAAAAGAATTTAAAAATATGTGCCCATAAAGTTAAATTAATTTATAATTCTGATACCAGCCTGCAAGTTATTCAGAATATCGTCGACTAAATTAGAAAATCTTCTAACTTTATTTTTAAATAAAATTGCGATATTATGTGATTGTGAATATATTGTTGCGTGCCGCGTGTCGCCCGATACATCCCTGAAGCGCCAGTCAGCTGACGGACCGATCAATATTTTCGATTGGCCGATTGCCGGAAAGAATTTGTTATTGAAATAAATGAATTAAACGGCTGGTTGCCGGGAAATATTTGTAAATAAGAATTGTAGACAGTTGGTTGCCGGGAAATATTTGTAAATAAGAATTGTAGACAGTTTAATGTCGGACTCCTGCCGAGGAGGACGTATCACGCGCTTTCTCTGTTTGAGTTCAAGTTTAAATAAAGCTTTTCGAATTCCATAAACGTTTCGATTTTCTCGACGCGAGTGTGAGTGTGTGTGCGGGAGTGTCTTTTGGCGACCCGGCGCAACATTTTGGGGGCTCGTCCGGGATCCGTTCATCGGATCCTGTGAAGCGCGCGCGAGTTTAAGAGTCAGAAAGTACGCGGAATGAAAGTGCGAGAGAGAGGTGTCAACCACACATTCCTCGAGGAAGATTCAGTCTCGGCGGGTGCGACGATGGAGGTCGATTCGCTTCGCGCGAAGCTGCGGGAGTTGCAGTAATTGAGGGATGAGCTGCGAGAGGAGAGGGGACTGCTTCGATGCCGGAAGGACTCGTTCTCGGCCAGTGGAAGCGGTGCCCGCGGAGGGACATGAAAAGGAATTCAAACCAGCTAAGTTGTTCTTATAATATTTCCGCGGACGGGGCTCCGACAAGCGCGCCGGTAAATTTTCCATGCGCCAGTGTAAACGCGGGCGGAGAACGGGCGCCGTACGATCTAGAATCGGTTGGGATGAGACCGCGGAAGCGATGGCTCTGGCGCCATGTTGTAGGAGGGAATGTGGATCGAGTGAGGCGTTTCCGCGCGGAATGTCCGTCGCCTGGGAAGGGCGAATTGAATTTGGGGACGTGAATCCGAGCCCGAATGTCAAGGGATTGTTTTCTTTTCATTTCCTAAATATGAAATATTTATTTACATCAAATGCGAATTTCAAATGTAAATGTTTTTTAATACTGTTTGTGACAGAACTTTTTGAAAAAAAAGTTTTGGAAATGTTGTCGACTGATGTTTTTAATATTATTTGATTAAATAATTTAATTAATATTGATTTTATTTATTAATTTATTTATACATAAAACGTATTTCAGAAACACATAATTTTTATTGATATAAATAGCGTTTTATCGAATTTACAATTGATATTACTTTTTGTCAATTAAATTGGACTCGATTTAAGAATATAGCAACAAATATTAGTAGAGATTTCACAGATTTATACTCGTTTGGTACCGTTTAGCGATACTCGTCAAAGCGACTAGCCGGCCGCTTAGTTGCGCCGCGCCTGACAGCGCGAGCTTCACGGCCTGTGGTTGGAAGGTTTCAAAGGCTTACCATTTGAAAACTAATGATTCCTCAAGATTTTGCTATTGACATTTTCGACTCAGTTTTTCATGAGGAATACGTACATGCCGGCTCCTCCGGTTAATCTGGAACACCCTGTATAGTTATATTAAAGGTGAATCTTATAAGCAATCTTAACTTTTTACCTTGAGAGATGATTATTAACTACTCCCTCTTTTAAGCTCGATTGGTTAATATTTTCTGCTCTACCAAGAAAGTCAAAATTTTGAAATTTAATCTTTTGAGGCCCATAAACAAGCCAATAGACATAACAAAAAATTAAATATTAGTGTGAAAGCATTTGATCAAAAGATCATTTTTCGTAAAAAAAACTTGAGTTTTCCTTTTAGAATCGAATGGTGCTATCAGTCTTTCCATAACTTGCTTTTTTAAACAAATTGTTTAAACAATAATTTTTGTAAATAATAACAATAATAACAATAATAACAACAATAATAACAATAATTCTTTTCTTTTTTTTAAATCAAAATTTTTTTAAATTAAAAAAATTAAATTCAAATTTGGTTTTTTTTTTTTTTTTTTTTTTAGTTATCTTTTGATCAAATGCTATCACCCCAATAATCAACTCTTTGTTATGTCTATTAATCTGTTCATGGACCTTAAAAGATTAAATTTCAAAACTTTAACTCTTTTGGCAGAACAAATATTAACCGATTGAGCAAAAAAAAGAAAAACAAATTAAACAAATTAAACAAATTCAATTATATAATAAAAATTTAAGCACGGATAATCAATATTTTTGAAGTACATTTTTTATGATGCTGAAGTTAATAGCAAATATAGGCTGTGTTCGCGTTGGCGTTCATAGCGCTTTAAACATTATTTTATCCTTGTTGTTTATCAAATATTAAACAAAGACAAAAATAATTACGAACACTATAAGCACCAACGTGAAAACAGCCTATCTCTATTATTAATTTCAGCATCGGAAGAAAAGCGATAGTTATATTAAAGTATTCAACGATTTAAATTATTATTTTTCAGTTATCGTAGAAGGATTTATAAAATCTTGCTTATCAGAAGGGAAAGCAGGCATTGGTATTGGCGTTCTTACCGATGGAAAATATAAAATAGAAATTAGACTTTCAGAATTTGCAGCTATTAATGATGAATTTCATAAAGGAGATCATGTCCAAATATTGGGAAAAATGTTTTCAGCAACTTTTCCTTTTTATATTGTTATTAAAAAAGTGACCGACATAAAAAAACTCAGCAATAATCAAATGTCTTACGTAGACTTATTAAAAAGATCAACAGTGCCGAATAAGCGTCGCATGGATCAAAATTCTTTAAATCTAAAAGTATGAAACTAAAAAATTTCGGTAAACATTTACATAAGGTCAACTATTTTAGAAGTAACTTTATCGGTTACAAAGGATTGAAGCATACTATTAAGAGATAATATCAATATAACATTAATTTTTATTAACTTTATATGTTTGATTTATGTTTCAGAAATCAAAATCACTATTAAATTTATAAAAGAAATATATTATTTAAATGTTTAAATTAGCGTAATGATATTTCTTAAATACACAAATAAACGAGCAAGTTTATAATTAAATGCCTCTTTTTATTATTATATTACTGCGTTTGATTTCTTGTATAAATTGTGTTTATAGCAGTGATTACAATTTATTCAAAAGTGTATACGTTGTCATTTCTTGAACATCATTTTTTTTAAGAAAAAAGGAAAAAAATTTAGTGATTTGCGCCTGTAGATCATTACTGAATGTATAAGTATTACAATAGATCAAGATTTAATAATAATTTAATAATGTCATTAAAAATTTTTGTCAATTAAATTTAAATATACATAAAAAAGCGCGCGCGTAGCGCGCGTTAATATTCTAGTCCTATCTAAAAAAGGGCATGGCATCTATACTCGCATCTCTCGAAGTATTGTTGTTGCTTTTCCGCGATGCCGATTGGTTCTTTCGTTGCGCTTACTTCGTGTTGCGAGAATAATCATTGCGATTAAATTTTGACAGCTGTCAAATTTGTATAAATGGTTATCTATACCGGAAGAGATGGGGAGAGACGGGGAGAGACCGGGAGAGACGGGGAGAGACCGGGAGAGACCGGAAGAGACGGGGAGAGAGAGAGAGAGAGAGAAAGAGAGAGAGGGGGGGGGGACAGAAGTGCGTGCATCCGTGCGTACACTGTGGAGTATTTTACTCAAACGAAAGATTTTCGAAAGTTAGTTTTCTCTATTAATTATTTTTTATTTGGTTATTTTTTAAATTTATTAATTTCTATGTGTGCACGCGTACGTGTGCATGCATATGTCACAATATTATTTTATAACTAGCAATAATAGTTAATTAATTAATGTATATAAAGTTCCAAAAAATGTTGATCTTATTTTATATAGAAAGATACATGTAATGTCAAAGTATTTAATAATTTATTAACAATTGTAACTTTTTTTTGTACATTGTGAAGTATCTTACTCGAACAAAAGATTTTCGAAAGTTAGTTTTCTGTATTGATTTTTGCAAAAGATGTTGATCTCATTTTATATGGAAAGATACACATATAATGTCAAAGTATTTAATAATTTATTAACAATTGTAATTTTGTTTTTCAAATTATGTCGTCAATCTCTAATGCTAATTAAAGAAAAAAAAAACAAGAAGAAGAAGAAGAGTCAGAGCTGAGAACATTTCGTTACATTTCAGTGTCAATATCATATTACTTTAAAGAAGATTTATGTATGTTGTGTATATTGTATTTCTTTTTTCCTTTTTTTATGTGTATAATATAAAAAAAAAAGATTAGATAATAAATTAATGTATGTAAGTATGCTTTCTCTCTCTCTCTCTCTCTCTCTCTCTCTCTCTCTCTCTCTCTCTCTCTCTCTCTCTCTCTCTCTCTCTCTCTCTCTCTCTCTCTCTCTCTCACTCTCTCTCTCTTTCTCTCTATTTCTTTTTCTTTTTTTTGTATATAATTATTTATTTATATAATTATTATTGCAATTGTTATTTTTAAAAAGTAAAAAACTAAATAGCGCGCGCGTAGCGCGCGCTTGTGTTGTACTAGTCCTCCTCTTTTAAAATAGCCATGTAACCCTAAAGTTGGCTGCTAATCGCGATTGTATTGTTGCCGCTTTATTCCGATCGTGATTGGCTGTCTCGCTTGACTCACTTCGTGTGTGAGAGTTGTAGTTTGACAGTTTAATTGACAGTTTGACAGTTTGACAGTTTTGACAGTTTTGATAGTTTAATGGTGTGATTTCACTATGGCGATTTGTGGTTAGAGACCGAGAAACAGAAAGACAAAAAGAAAAAGGAAGGGAAAAAAGGAAGAAAATTAGGTATTAACATTGTGTAATGATATGTAATAATATGTATCTGATAAAAAATTTTTCATGTAAAAGTACATATATAAAAATCTATAGAATTATGTATCAAAAATGTCCATGCAAAATTTTATATTGTATACTTTTATATAATTTCACATAATTTTATATAACTTAAATATAATTCTAGATTTATATATGCTCTTATATAAAAAAATGTTTACCGGAAAAAATTACTTATTTACACTTATATCAAACTTGAGAAAATATTTGCTGTACCTTTACTTCATTAAATATGTAAGTATGTATGAATGTTTAAAAAATAGATATGTGTATACGTATGTGTGTGCATATACATATATTATTACACTCACACGAGTGCACTGAAAAAAATTTACTAAAACAAAAAATTTTCTTTAATTTTAAAAAATCATGCGTTTCCATACAATTGGACACGCATTTTTTTAAATTAAAAAATCGTGTTTATTTATTTGTATAATATTAATCTTCCATTAAGTAAATTATTCTCTATAAACCAAAACTAAACATTATTCTCTATAAAACTGTTCTATACGTACAAACAATATTTATAGAAACATAATGTTTATTCTCTATTTTTCCAATTGAATTTATTTGCTTCAAGAAGATATTTATTATAAAATAAATTGTTCATTAATTGCAACAAATATTTGTTAAATTATAATAAACAGTTATTAAAATATAAATATTATTTTATAAGAAATATTTTTAAGAAACAGATTTTTAAATAATATTAACTTAATTTTAAAAATTAAGTTTTCATATTAAATAAATTATCTATAACTTGCATAAGATATGTTGTACAATACAACAAATATTTGATAATTTATAATAAATAGTTATTAACATATACATATTATTTTCTAAAAAATATTTTTAAGAAACAAATGTTTAAATAATACTAATTTAAATTTTAAAAAAAATTTTGTGTTAAACAAATTATGTATAACTTGCATAAAGTATGTTATATAATATAGTAAATATATAATATAGTAAATATGTATTCTATTGCAGTTTTACTTTTGTTAATTTTTTTAAATTTAAGTAATTAAAAAAACTAGTTTTTAATTATTGTAATTAATTAATTAATTTTAGTAGTTTACTTACATGTATTTTTAAAATAATACTTTACACATTATCTCTTGCAATAAAATTAAGAGTGTATCAAACGGATATGATTACGAGACATGATTACTTGAGCGATAATTGGTTACAACAAAAACTGACGTAACTGCAAACATCTGATGTCACAATTGTAACAGACGATTCAAGAAAAACAACTCTTTATTACACTCATATTTAAAATAAGAGAGTATAATAAATAGTCAATATTTACATGATACTATTACTTCCAATTATTTAATGCTCTGTTAACTTTAGAGAAAATGTCATTAAGAATAGATATATATTGTTTATTAATCATTTGCACACCATGATTGGGGAATAAAAACCTAAAATTATATAATATATTTTTATTATAATTTTATTGTCTTTAATATTTTATTGGAATCGTTATAAATTTTAATGATTATAAACTAACAATTTACTCAAATTTTCGCAAAAAAATATAATTTTTTTCACTATTAAAATAAACGTGATAATCTATTAAATCCTTTTGATTTATACAAAAAAATTTGTTTTGCTTTGATATCTTATATGTACTGATATGCACTCTTATGTGCATTAATTAAAACTTACAATACAAAGTTTTACTAATAAAAAAAATATTGCTTTGTTTTAATTTAGAATAATATGTTGAACTTTTGCAAATAAATGGTCATAATTTGTACATATAATATTATTAATTTCATATTGTGTACCATTTATTATAACCCAAGGTACTGTATTTAACTCATTATTTATTATTTATGGAAGTAAAACATTTTTTATGTCATGATATTCTGAAATTTCAATAAATTTGGTTATTTTAGAATCGTGTCGTACACTGAAAAAAAAAGTAGTTAATCCAAAAAAATTTGTTTTGAATAAATAATTTGGTTAAATAGTACCATGGTCAATTAATTGGAATTAAATTAAAATATTGTTTAAAATAAGAGATTATCTGCTAAAAAGTAATAAATTGTTTTTAACATTTAAAATAAATAAAGTAAAATAACTGTGATCAAAAAATAAAGTGAATTTTTCTTTTAAACTTTGCGGGTACTATAAGACCTATCAAAAAAATCTTAAAATGGTAAAAAAGATACGCCAAGTACATAAACGCTTTCTCAAATAAAGGTTTTTTGATGGGATTTCACTCCTTTTTGTACACTGAGAGAAAAAAATACCAAATTCAAATAAATATTTCTTTAAATAATGCTAATAACATATTTTATAGAAAATCAATAATATTTATTTAAAACAAGTAATAGTTTTCTATAATTTAGAAAATATTACTTGTTTGAAATAAATATTATTTTTGCATAAGCAATGCATCTCATTTATACCCTTAAGGTGGTTCTCATTGCCCAGTGCCTGGGGCAATGGGAGTTTTTGTTGAGTTTCGAAAAAAGTAAATTTTTTTATAGACTTAATTAAAATTTAAATATTTACGCTATGCTAAATTAAAGCTTTATATAATCTTCATTTTAATAATAAATAGTTGAAATAAATATTCGATGATTGTAAGACATTTCTTTCAGTCTTTCTTTAACTGATGCCAAAATTCCCCCGTTCTCCCCTACTTTCTTTTAATTACACTAAATTTCATTATACGTATTTTTAAATGTGTCTAATACAATTATTTGTTACAAATCTCTTCCGACAATCGGCCGATCGATAATATCCGTCTGCTGATTGGCGCTTCAAGGTTGTATCGGGCGACGCGAAACAATATTAAGCTATCTAGCCACTATAAAAAAACCCATATACCCTGAACAAAAAAAAACATTAACATAGGAATCATTAATTATTTGCTAGTTTTGGTGATAAAAAATTTTTTTGCTTCAGTCAAAAAATTACCATTAGTAACTTTTTTTTAGTTGAAACAAAAAAATTTTTTTCTCATTAAAAGACACCAAAAAATTAGCAAATAATTCCTATATTAATAAATTTTTAATTTGGTTAGCGTATATGGTTTTTTTTTTTTAGCTAGATAGCTATGTTTATGTTATATATTTATTTCATTTTTATTAACTTATTAGATTTTTTTCATGTACCAATATTTACCATTTACATTACAAAATAATTTTTTTTATATTTTGGTTTTATAAAATTGTATGTAGGCATATATTGTGAAGCCCCTTGAAGGACAAACCGGCTTTGCGTGTATGTGTGCATGCACATGTGAATCTGTGGAAAATAACTCAAGTGAGCTTTTTCTCAGAATTGAGTGTACCAATTTTAATCGGACTGGTTGCAATCGAAAGCTCACATCAATATTATGTAATAAAATTGCCATTAGATTTTTTATTATGATTTTAGTTTCTGACAAGGGAAGTTCTTCAAAAAAAAAAATCGGTTTTTTTATTTCCATGTAAATATCTTCAAAACTATAAAAGATAAAAAAAATTTTTTTCAACAAAAGTCAAACGGTTTTAAGAGTACTTCAAAGTTATAAACAAAAAAAATTTTATTTCCTTTTGTTTTTATTTGCTTTTGTTAACAAAAGCAAATAAAATTTTTTTTTGTTTATAACTTTAAAGTACTTTTAAAACCGTTCGACTTTTGTTTAAAAATTTTGTTTCTATCTTTTATAGTTTCGAAGATATTTACATGGAAAGGAAAAAAACCGATTTTTTTCAAAGGGGCGTTTCACCCCCTCAAAGTGAAAATTATCAAAAGTGAAAAATAGTTTTTTATTAGGAACAAACTGCTCCATTTGCATACAATTTTTTAGAATTTTCTGAATTTTCGGGTTCGATAACTTCCCTTGTGAGATATTTTAACTGAAAGTGAATTTGACAGCTAAATTTTAGATAAAGCTTAGTAGCGGCGCGGCGTGACATTTGCGCAGTGAAGTCTCTCTCTCTCTCTCTCTCTCTCTCTCTCTCTCTCTCTCTCTCTCTCTCTCTCTCTCTCTCTTCCTTTTCTTCTACCTATCACTTAATTCTTGCAATCTGAAAGATTAAAAAAATTTAATTTTAAAGTTGTATTATTAAGGCGCGCGCACGCACAAATATACTCACATAGAAAAAAAAATATAGCCAATAACATATGTAATTGCGAGCTGCTATCTACATAAAATACTCAATAATACTCAATATTACAATAATATTTACTGTTAATGCAAGTACAATGTTGATACTGCAATAACATATATTATTTTATTGAGTACATCTGTAGTTCACAGTTCGCAACTGCATATTTTATTAGATATATTACTTTCTTTTGCAGTATATATGGTTTACTTCCGTATTGATTGATTTAAAACAGCTATAAAAAAAATCAATATATATACCCGTTTGGCGTCAATATTAACTACAAACCGAATAATAGATTGACTTTCTACACCTGACTCATTAATATTATGTATCTTGTACCTTTTTTATTTCTGTTCTCTGTTTATATCTTTTTAATGTTTTTTCTTCTTTTACTCTCTGCTCCTTCCATTTCTTCTTTCTTTTTTTTGGCTCATAAACATCCCATAAAAAAATACCAAACACCCTGTATATGTTATAATCAACCAATGAATAGAATCTAATTCCCGCAATAATGTGTATTGGGCAGAGGAAAATCCTCACGTCGTTCGCCAAAAGGCGCGTTTCGGTAGACTAAGTTAGTAGGGTAAGATGGCCATAGTTTATTTAAATGCAAAAAACATACTTTTATTTTTATTATTTTTTAATTGCGTTCGGTATATTACTTCACTGAAGCTTAAGTATGTAAAACTATCGACATTAAAGAGAAAATACTTAATAAAATTTTTTATTATCAAAATATTGAAACATAAACATTGGCCATCTTTCACAACTTTTATGGAAGAGATGGCCATAGTATTATAAATAATTGGCTATACAATTTTTATGTACTTAACATTTATAGAATAATAAAAAAACGTTTAATTTTACATATTTAGCTTTATTGCCACATATTATCACATATTTAATTTTATTTTTAAACATGTTTCATATTAAATGTTCACACAAGTTTCTAATCAATTTTAACTCATTGTTATCAGTAAAAAAAACATATATGATATGTGAATTAAAATATTAGGTGCATAACTTAATTCTCGTCTTTTTTAATAAATATATACATAAACACCTACCCCAAGCTTATACCCCGAAATTTCATGGGCTATTTTGCCCAAAACTACGAGAGAAAGATAATCATAATATTTATTTAAAAAAATAGAAAAGGAAATAAAAAATATGAATTACACATTACAATTTACATACTTTTGTTACGTGGATAACGTCATTGCGACAGCACAACTGTAATTTATTCGACATTGTGGCAATTTCTAATGAACACGTGAAAAATTTTGCAGGCAGTCAAAAGTAAAAACGTGATGTGATATCCATAATATCATTATTTTTAATAATATACGCACAGAACTAGAGTAAATATTTTGATTATCTTTAAAAATAATTACGAGAAACACATTATTTAGCAATTATTTAAGAAATTATAGCCATTGGCCATCTTTTCCGTATGGCCATTATACTTAACTTACCCTATAGATGGTCCATAAATGTATGGGCAGGAATGATCGCGAACCAAGTAGTAAGTGTTAATCGTATAAGTAATTTTCTTTCGCTGATAAATGCAAATATTTTTGTCAATGATTTTCAGATCGGTCCAGTGTTTCTCCCGCCGCGTCTAAATGGCGAGAATTATTGGATTTTTTGAAAATCAATTACCTGTGCCTTTTTGAAGATTGTACCGCTTCATGTACGAAGCACAGATGATTTTCAACACTACGGAGCTCCTCCGCATTTTCGCCGAACAGTTCGCGATTTTTTAAACGCACGTTACCCCGATAGATGGATGGGTCGAGGTGGTCCGATCATCTGGCCACCACGATTGCCGGATCTAAGGCCAGTATTCATAGTCGGATCTTATATTTAAGATCATCTTAAGTACTGTCTTAAGATGCCATCAGCCAATCACAGAGCTGTATTAGCATCTTAAGATATTGCTTGAGACGATCTTGAAAAAAGATTCGACTATGAATACCAGCCTAAATGTACTAAACTTTTTTCTATGGGGTTACATAAAAAGTTTAGTCGAATATGCGCGTAATGGTACAGAACAAAAAATGCGTCAAGCTATAATTGACGCTTTTAATACTATTACGCCAGAAATGGCGCATCGTGCAACGCGTGATATTGTTCGAATAGTCGGACTCTACGTACGAGAGAGAGGACATTACTTCGAACAATTTTTGCATTAAAATATGAGAGTGGATTAGGCCTATTGGGAAACCACTATAAAAAAAACGCACTATGCTATCTACCGCAAGGTGGTGTGGAAATGATAGCGCTCAGTCATTTTCTTACTGAAAGACGAATAAAAATTATAAAATTATTTTTTGCTGCGCGGTACTTGCATTGCACAATCCTCGTTGCTCATTCACGCGTACGTCATATAAAAATAATTATTTTTATTTGTTCATTTAATTTAAAAAACTCTTAGTATGTATTTGTATGTATGTGTGTACACACAGGAAAATGTTAATTATTATTTGTTTTATGTAAGTGAGGTGTTTATATACCGACAGAATATTCTTTTCAACCATTAAAGATAAGGTAATTATTTAAAAAAATAAAAGTAGAATGTGATAATTGATTTTTTTAAAATTAATGTATGATTTATTATTTCGGATAGTAATCACGAATTGTAAGAAGAAATTTCAGAGAATTAAAACCATATGAGTGGTGGAAATACTATCGTGATTTGATGAAAAACATAATAAAAATTTCCATAATTCCTCCTTGGTCCGCGTTTACCTACTACTTACAATAGTATTTTTATTATAAAGAGTTTTTCTGTTCTCTGTGTTATAAGTCGATCAAGGGGATTAATTTTATTAAAAATATAAATTTTCTAGTTTATTTTAATTTTTAATAATATAAAGATAAACAAAAATTTTATTTGGTTGTTATTTTGATTTTAATCGATAAAATTTTGTAATGTTTTTGAAGAACTATAAATTCTTTTTCGAGCACATGATAACAGTTTTTTTCTTTTTTTTATAAACAATTTACGACGTTTAAGACTATCATCAAAAAATATATCTTTTATTAAAAATAATCGTTATTTATTAAAAAAATTAATTTAGTAATCGCTTCTTTAAGCATCAGAACTGATTTTCTCTGAACATATGTATGTACACGTACACATACTTTTTTGTCGTTAGAAAATTTATATTCATTAAAAAAAGTAAGGAACTATTATAACTCAAAGGGAGAATCCAGCGTTACGCGTCGCTCGTGCGTAGCCATTGCTGCTTGTTGTAACAACTCCCCCCGCGCGCCTAGCAATCTCAAGCTCAAGCGCTGGCGGGGGCGGCCGGGCGCTCGGTGCGGCTTGCGCATTTGGTGGTAGGAGCCGGGCTAATAC
>NW_023415651.1:0-38014 GCF_013373865.1 Monomorium pharaonis | reverse complement strand
ATTCTCGCATAGCCCCGACCATTTCCATGCGGTTTTGATAAATAATTTTATTAATTAATTATTTTTCTAAACTTTGTTCTCCTGCCGTCGGCTCAGTATTCGCGAGACGCAAAGTGCTGTTTCGATCACTTTTTTTACAGTTCTCAGTAGTTCTCGCACAGTTTCGACCTATTTCGTAGTTTCACTAACAATTTCGTCAATTAATTATTTTTTACAATTTTCTATTTCGACTCTGTCACTGCATTCAGCAGAGGTATGAGATGCAAACAGAGTCAATTATTATTCCAATGATAGTTTCGTTTATTCTCGCATAGCCCCGACCATTTCCATGCGTTTTGATAAATAATTTTATTAATTAATTATTTTTCTAAACTTGTTCTCCTGCCGTCGGCTCAGTATTCGCGAGACGCAAAGTGCTGTTTCGATCACTTTTTTTACAGTTCTCAGTAGTTCTCGCACAGTTTCGACCTATTTCGTAGGTTTCACTAACAATTTCGTCAATTAATTTTTTTCACAATTTTCTATTTCGACACCTGTCACTGCATTCAGCAGAGGTATGAGATGCAAACAGAGTCAATTATTATTCCAATGATAGTTTTCGTTAGTTCTCGCATAGCCCCGACCATTTCCATGCGTTTTGATAATAATTTTATTAATTAATTATTTTTCTAAACTTTGTTCTCCTGCCGTCGGCTCAGTATTCGCGAGACGCAAAGTGCTGTTTCGATCACTTTTTTTACAGTTCTCAGTAGTTTCTCGCAGTTTCGACCTATTTCGTAGGTTTCACTAACAATTTCGTCAATTAATTATTTTTTCACAATTTCTATTTCGACACCTGTCACTGCATTCAGCAGAGGTATGAGATGCAAACAGAGTCATTATTATTCCAATGATAGTTTTCGTTAGTTCTCGCATAGCCCCGACCATTTCCATGCGTTTGATAAATAATTTTATTAATTAATTATTTTTCTAAACTTTGTTCTCCTGCCGTCGGCTCAGTATTCGCGAGACGCAAAGTGCTGTTTCGATCACTTTTTTTACAGTTCTCAGTAGTTCTCGCACAGTTTCGACCTATTTCGTAGGTTTCACTAACAATTTCGTCAATTAATTATTTTTTCACAATTTTCTATTTCGACACCTGTCACTGCATTCAGCAGAGGTATGAGATGCAAACAGAGTCAATTATTATTCCAATGATAGTTTTCGTTAATTCTCGCATAGCCCCGACCATTTCCATGCGTTTTGATAAATAATTTTATTAATTAATTATTTTTCTAAACTTTGTTCTCCTGCCGTCGGCTCAGTATTCGCGAGACGCAAAGTGCTGTTTCGATCACTTTTTTTACAGTTCTCAGTAGTTCTCGCACAGTTTCGACCTATTTCGTAGGTTTCACTAACAATTTCGTCAATTAATTATTTTTTACAATTTTCTATTTCGACACCTGTCACTGCATTCAGCAGAGGTATGAGATGCAAACAGAGTCAATTATTATTCCAATGATAGTTTTCGTTAGTTCTCGCATAGCCCCGACCATTTCCATGCGTTTTGATAAATAATTTTATTAATTAATTATTTTTCTAAACTTTGTTCTCCTGCCTGCCGTCCTCAGTATTCGCGAGACGCAAAGTGCTGTTTCGATCACTTTTTTTACAGTTCTCAGTAGTTCTCGCACAGTTTCGACCTATTTCGTAGGTTTCACTAACAATTTCGTCAATTAATTATTTTTTACAATTTTCTATTTCGACACCTGTCACTGCATTCAGCAGAGATGAGATGCAAACAGAGTCAATTATTATTCCAATGATAGTTTTCGTTAGTTCTCGCATAGCCCCGACCATTTCCATGCGTTTTGATAAATAATTTTATTAATTAATTATTTTCTAAACTTTGTTCTCCTGCCGTCGGCTCAGTATTCGCGAGACGCAAAGTGCTGTTTCGATCACTTTTTTTTACAGTTCTCAGTAGTTCTCGCACAGTTTCGACCTATTTCGTAGGTTTCACTAACAATTCGTCAATTAATTAATTTTTCACAATTTTCTATTTCGACACCTGTCACTGCATTCAGCAGAGGTATGAGATGCAAACAGAGTCAATTATTATTCCAATGATAGTTTTCGTTAGTTCTCGCATAGCCCCGACCATTTCCATGCGTTTTGATAAATAATTTTATTAATTAATTATTTTTCTAAACTTTGTTCTCCTGCCGTCGGCTCAGTATTCGCGAGACGCAAAGTGCTGTTTCGATCACTTTTTTTACAGTTCTCAGTAGTTCTCGCACAGTTTCGACCTATTTCGTAGGTTTCACTAACAATTTCGTCAATTAATTATTTTTCACAATTTTCTATTCGACACCTGTCACTGCATTCAGCAGAGGTATGAGATGCAAACAGAGTCAATTATTATTCCAATGATAGTTTTCGTTAATTCTCGCATAGCCCCGACCATTTCCATGCGTTTTGATAAATAATTTTATTAATTATTATTTTTCTAAACTTGTTCTCCTGTGCCGTCGGCTCAGTATTCGCGAGACGCAAAGTGCTGTTTCGATCACTTTTTTTACAGTTCTCAGTAGTTCTCGCACAGTTTCGACTTTTCGTAGGTTTCACTAACAATTTCGTCAATTAATTATTTTTTCACATTTTCTATTTCGACACCTGTCACTGCATTCAGCAGAGGTATGAGATGCAAACAGAGTCAATTATTATTCCAATGATAGTTTTCGTTAATTCTCGCATAGCCCCGACCATTTCCATGCGTTTTGATAAATAATTTTATTAATTAATTATTTTTCTAAACTTTGTTCTCCTGCCGTCGGCTCAGTATTCGCGAGACGCAAAGTGCTGTTTCGATCACTTTTTTTACAGTTCTCAGTAGTTCTCGCTCAGTTTCGAGCATTTCGTAGGTTTCACTAACAATTTCGTCAATTAATTATTTTTTCACAATTTTCTATTTCGACACCTGTCACTGCATTCAGCAGAGGTATGAGATGCAAACAGAGTCAATTATTATTCCAATGATAGTTTTCGTTAGTTCTCGCATAGCCCCGACCATTTCCATTGCGTTTGATAAATAATTTTATTAATTAATTATTTTTCTAAACTTTGTTCTCACTGCCTGCCGTCGGCTCCAGTATTCGCGAGACGCAAAGTGCTGTTTCGATCACTTTTTTTACATTCTCAGTAGTTCTCGCACAGTTTCGACCTATTTCGTAGGTTTCACTAACAATTTCGTCAATTAATTATTTTTTCAACATTTCACAATTTTCTATTTCGGACACTGTCCTGTCCTAGCATTCAGCAGAGGTATGGCGATGCAAACAGAGTCAATTATTTCCAATGATAGTTGTCGTTAGTCTCAGCATAGCCCCGACCATTTCCATGCGTTTTGATAAATAATTTTATTAATTAATTATTTTTTCTAAACTTGTTCTCCTGCCGTCGGCTCAGTATTCGCGAGACGCAAAGTGCTGTTTCGATCACTTTTTTTTACAGTTCTCAGTAGTTCTCGCACAGTTTCGACCTATTTTCGTAGGTTTCACTAACAATTTCGTCAATTAATTATTTTTTACAATTTCTATTTCGACACCTGGCACTGCATTCAGCAGAGGTATGAGATGCAAACAGAGTCAATTATTATTCCAATGATAGTTTTCGTTAGTTCTCGCATAGCCCGACCATTTCCATGCGTTTTGAAAATAATTTTTATTAATTAATTATTTTTCTAAACTTTGTTCTCCTGCCGTCGGCTCAGTATTCCGCGAGACGCAAAGTGCTGTTTCGATCACTTTTTTTACAGTTCTCAGTAGTTCTCGCACAGTTTCGACCTATTTCGTAGGTTTCACTAACAATTTCGTTCAATTAATTATTTTTTTACAATTTTCTATTTCGACACCTGTCACTGCATTCAGCAGAGGTATGAGATGCAAACAGAGTCATTATTATTCCAATGATAGTTTTCGTTAATTTCGCATAGCCCCGACCATTTCCATGCGTTTTGATAATAATTTTATTAATTAATTTTTTTCTAAACTTTGTTCTCCTGCCGTCGGCTCAGTATTCGCGAGACGCAAAGTGCTGTTTCGATCACTTTTTTACAGTTCTCAGTAGGTTCTCGCACAGTTTCGACCTATTTCGTAGGTTTCACTAACAATTTCGTCAATTAATTATTTTTTCACAATTTTCTATTTCGACACCTGTCACTGCATTCAGCAGAGGTATGAGATGCAAACAGAGTCAATTATTATTCCAATGATAGTTTTCGTTAATTCTCGCATAGCCCCGACCATTTCCATGCGTTTTTGATAAATAATTTTATTAATTAATTATTTTTCTAAACTTTGTTCTCCTGCCGTCGGCTCAGTATTCGCGAGACGCAAAGTGCTGTTTCGATCACTTTTTTTACAGTTCTCAGTAGTTCTCGCACAGTTTCGACCTATTTCGTAGGTTTCACTAACAATTTCGTCAATTAATTATTTTTTTCACAATTTTCTATTTCGACACCTGTCACTGCATTCAGCAGAGGTATGAGATGCAAACAGAGTCAATTATTATTCCAATGATAGTTTTCGTTAATTCTCGCATAGCCCCGACCATTTCCATGCGTTTTGATAAATAATTTTATTAATTAATTATTTTTCTAAACTTTGTTCTCCTGCCGTCGGCTCAGTATTCGCGAGACGCAAAGTGCTGTTTCGATCACTTTTTTTACAGTTCTCAGTAGTTCTCGCACAGTTTCGACCTATTTCGTAGGTTTCACTAACAATTTCGTCAATTAATTATTTTTTCACAATTTTCTATTTCGACACCTGTCACTGCATTCAGCAGAGGTATGAGATGCAAACAGAGTCAATTATTATTCCAATGATAGTTTTCGTTAATTCTCGCATAGCCCCGACCATTTCCATGCGTTTTGATAAATAATTTTATTAATTAATTATTTTTCTAAACTTTGTTCTCCTGCCGTCGGCTCAGTATTCGCGAGACGCAAAGTGCTGTTTCGATCACTTTTTTTACAGTTCTCAGTAGTTCTCGCACAGTTTCGACCTATTTCGTAGGTTTCACTAACAATTTCGTCAATTAATTATTTTTTCACAATTTTCTATTTCGACACCTGTCACTGCATTCAGCAGAGGTATGAGATGCAAACAGAGTCAATTATTATTCCAATGATAGTTTTCGTTAATTCTCGCATAGCCCCGACCATTTCCATGCGTTTTGATAAATAATTTTATTAATTAATTATTTTTCTAAACTTTGTTCTCCTGCCGTCGGCTCAGTATTCGCGAGACGCAAAGTGCTGTTTCGATCACTTTTTTTACAGTTCTCAGTAGTTCTCGCACAGTTTCGACCTATTTCGTAGGTTTCACTAACAATTTCGTCAATTAATTATTTTTTCACAATTTTCTATTTCGACACCTGTCACTGCATTCAGCAGAGGTATGAGATGCAAACAGAGTCAATTATTATTCCAATGATAGTTTTCGTTAATTCTCGCATAGCCCCGACCATTTCCATGCGTTTTGATAAATAATTTTATTAATTAATTATTTTTCTAAACTTTGTTCTCCTGCCGTCGGCTCAGTATTCGCGAGACGCAAAGTGCTGTTTCGATCACTTTTTTTACAGTTCTCAGTAGTTCTCGCACAGTTTCGACCTATTTCGTAGGTTTCACTAACAATTTCGTCAATTAATTATTTTTTCACAATTTTCTATTTCGACACCTGTCACTGCATTCAGCAGAGGTATGAGATGCAAACAGAGTCAATTATTATTCCAATGATAGTTTTCGTTAATTCTCGCATAGCCCCGACCATTTCCATGCGTTTTGATAAATAATTTTATTAATTAATTATTTTTCTAAACTTTGTTCTCCTGCCGTCGGCTCAGTATTCGCGAGACGCAAAGTGCTGTTTCGATCACTTTTTTTACAGTTCTCAGTAGTTCTCGCACAGTTTCGACCTATTTCGTAGGTTTCACTAACAATTTCGTCAATTAATTATTTTTCACAATTTTCTATTTCGACACCTGTCACTGCATTCAGCAGAGGTATGAGATGCAAACAGAGTCAATTATTATTCCAATGATAGTTTTCGTTAATTCTCGCATAGCCCCGACCATTTCCATGCGTTTTGATAAATAATTTTATTAATTAATTATTTTTCTAAACTTTGTTCTCCTGCCGTCGGCTCAGTATTCGCGAGACGCAAAGTGCTGTTTCGATCACTTTTTTTACAGTTCTCAGTAGTTCTCGCACAGTTTCGACCTATTTCGTAGGTTTCACTAACAATTTCGTCAATTAATTATTTTTTCACAATTTTCTATTTCGACACCTGTCACTGCATTCAGCAGAGGTATGAGATGCAAACAGAGTCAATTATTATTCCAATGATAGTTTTCGTTAATTCTCGCATAGCCCCGACCATTTCCATGCGTTTTGATAAATAATTTTATTAATTAATTATTTTTCTAAACTTTGTTCTCCTGCCGTCGGCTCAGTATTCGCGAGACGCAAAGTGCTGTTTCGATCACTTTTTTACAGTTCTCAGTAGTTCTCGCACAGTTTCGACCTATTTCGTAGGTTTCACTAACAATTTCGTCAATTAATTATTTTTTCACAATTTTCTATTTCGACACCTGTCACTGCATTCAGCAGAGGTATGAGATGCAAACAGAGTCAATTATTATTCCAATGATAGTTTTCGTTAATTCTCGCATAGCCCCGACCATTTCCATGCGTTTTGATAAATAATTTTATTAATTAATTATTTTTCTAAACTTTGTTCTCCTGCCGTCGGCTCAGTATTCGCGAGACGCAAAGTGCTGTTTCGATCACTTTTTTTACAGTTCTCAGTAGTTCTCGCACAGTTTCGACCTATTTCGTAGGTTTCACTAACAATTTCGTCAATTAATTATTTTTTCACAATTTTCTATTTCGACACCTGTCACTGCATTCAGCAGAGGTATGAGATGCAAACAGAGTCAATTATTATTCCAATGATAGTTTTCGTTAATTCTCGCATAGCCCCGACCATTTCCATGCGTTTTGATAAATAATTTTATTAATTAATTATTTTTCTAAACTTTGTTCTCCTGCCGTCGGCTCAGTATTCGCGAGACGCAAAGTGCTGTTTCGATCACTTTTTTACAGTTCTCAGTAGTTCTCGCACAGTTTCGACCTATTTCGTAGGTTTCACTAACAATTTCGTCAATTAATTATTTTTTCACAATTTTCTATTTCGACACCTGTCACTGCATTCAGCAGAGGTATGAGATGCAAACAGAGTCAATTATTATTCCAATGATAGTTTTCGTTAATTCTCGCATAGCCCCGACCATTTCCATGCGTTTTGATAAATAATTTTATTAATTAATTATTTTTCTAAACTTTGTTCTCCTGCCGTCGGCTCAGTATTCGCGAGACGCAAAGTGCTGTTTCGATCACTTTTTTTACAGTTCTCAGTAGTTCTCGCACAGTTTCGACCTATTTCGTAGGTTTCACTAACAATTTCGTCAATTAATTATTTTTTCACAATTTTCTATTTCGACACCTGTCACTGCATTCAGCAGAGGTATGAGATGCAAACAGAGTCAATTATTATTCCAATGATAGTTTTCGTTAATTCTCGCATAGCCCCGACCATTTCCATGCGTTTTGATAAATAATTTTATTAATTAATTATTTTTCTAAACTTTGTTCTCCTGCCGTCGGCTCAGTATTCGCGAGACGCAAAGTGCTGTTTCGATCACTTTTTTTACAGTTCTCAGTAGTTCTCGCACAGTTTCGACCTATTTCGTAGGTTTCACTAACAATTTCGTCAATTAATTATTTTTTCACAATTTTCTATTTCGACACCTGTCACTGCATTCAGCAGAGGTATGAGATGCAAACAGAGTCAATTATTATTCCAATGATAGTTTTCGTTAATTCTCGCATAGCCCCGACCATTTCCATGCGTTTTGATAAATAATTTTATTAATTAATTATTTTTCTAAACTTTGTTCTCCTGCCGTCGGCTCAGTATTCGCGAGACGCAAAGTGCTGTTTCGATCACTTTTTTTACAGTTCTCAGTAGTTCTCGCACAGTTTCGACCTATTTCGTAGGTTTCACTAACAATTTCGTCAATTAATTATTTTTTCACAATTTTCTATTTCGACACCTGTCACTGCATTCAGCAGAGGTATGAGATGCAAACAGAGTCAATTATTATTCCAATGATAGTTTTCGTTAATTCTCGCATAGCCCCGACCATTTCCATGCGTTTTGATAAATAATTTTATTAATTAATTATTTTTCTAAACTTTGTTCTCCTGCCGTCGGCTCAGTATTCGCGAGACGCAAAGTGCTGTTTCGATCACTTTTTTTACAGTTCTCAGTAGTTCTCGCACAGTTTCGACCTATTTCGTAGGTTTCACTAACAATTTCGTCAATTAATTATTTTTTCACAATTTTCTATTTCGACACCTGTCACTGCATTCAGCAGAGGTATGAGATGCAAACAGAGTCAATTATTATTCCAATGATAGTTTTCGTTAATTCTCGCATAGCCCCGACCATTTCCATGCGTTTTGATAAATAATTTTATTAATTAATTATTTTTCTAAACTTTGTTCTCCTGCCGTCGGCTCAGTATTCGCGAGACGCAAAGTGCTGTTTCGATCACTTTTTTTACAGTTCTCAGTAGTTCTCGCACAGTTTCGACCTATTTCGTAGGTTTCACTAACAATTTCGTCAATTAATTATTTTTTCACAATTTTCTATTTCGACACCTGTCACTGCATTCAGCAGAGGTATGAGATGCAAACAGAGTCAATTATTATTCCAATGATAGTTTTCGTTAATTCTCGCATAGCCCCGACCATTTCCATGCGTTTTGATAAATAATTTTATTAATTAATTATTTTTCTAAACTTTGTTCTCCTGCCGTCGGCTCAGTATTCGCGAGACGCAAAGTGCTGTTTCGATCACTTTTTTTACAGTTCTCAGTAGTTCTCGCACAGTTTCGACCTATTTCGTAGGTTTCACTAACAATTTCGTCAATTAATTATTTTTTCACAATTTTCTATTTCGACACCTGTCACTGCATTCAGCAGAGGTATGAGATGCAAACAGAGTCAATTATTATTCCAATGATAGTTTTCGTTAATTCTCGCATAGCCCCGACCATTTCCATGCGTTTTGATAAATAATTTTATTAATTAATTATTTTTCTAAACTTTGTTCTCCTGCCGTCGGCTCAGTATTCGCGAGACGCAAAGTGCTGTTTCGATCACTTTTTTTACAGTTCTCAGTAGTTCTCGCACAGTTTCGACCTATTTCGTAGGTTTCACTAACAATTTCGTCAATTAATTATTTTTTCACAATTTTCTATTTCGACACCTGTCACTGCATTCAGCAGAGGTATGAGATGCAAACAGAGTCAATTATTATTCCAATGATAGTTTTCGTTAATTCTCGCATAGCCCCGACCATTTCCATGCGTTTTGATAAATAATTTTATTAATTAATTATTTTTCTAAACTTTGTTCTCCTGCCGTCGGCTCAGTATTCGCGAGACGCAAAGTGCTGTTTCGATCACTTTTTTTACAGTTCTCAGTAGTTCTCGCACAGTTTCGACCTATTTCGTAGGTTTCACTAACAATTTCGTCAATTAATTATTTTTTCACAATTTTCTATTTCGACACCTGTCACTGCATTCAGCAGAGGTATGAGATGCAAACAGAGTCAATTATTATTCCAATGATAGTTTTCGTTAATTCTCGCATAGCCCCGACCATTTCCATGCGTTTTGATAAATAATTTTATTAATTAATTATTTTTCTAAACTTTGTTCTCCTGCCGTCGGCTCAGTATTCGCGAGACGCAAAGTGCTGTTTCGATCACTTTTTTTACAGTTCTCAGTAGTTCTCGCACAGTTTCGACCTATTTCGTAGGTTTCACTAACAATTTCGTCAATTAATTATTTTTTCACAATTTTCTATTTCGACACCTGTCACTGCATTCAGCAGAGGTATGAGATGCAAACAGAGTCAATTATTATTCCAATGATAGTTTTCGTTAATTCTCGCATAGCCCCGACCATTTCCATGCGTTTTGATAAATAATTTTATTAATTAATTATTTTTCTAAACTTTGTTCTCCTGCCGTCGGCTCAGTATTCGCGAGACGCAAAGTGCTGTTTCGATCACTTTTTTTACAGTTCTCAGTAGTTCTCGCACAGTTTCGACCTATTTCGTAGGTTTCACTAACAATTTCGTCAATTAATTATTTTTTCACAATTTTCTATTTCGACACCTGTCACTGCATTCAGCAGAGGTATGAGATGCAAACAGAGTCAATTATTATTCCAATGATAGTTTTCGTTAATTCTCGCATAGCCCCGACCATTTCCATGCGTTTTGATAAATAATTTTATTAATTAATTATTTTTCTAAACTTTGTTCTCCTGCCGTCGGCTCAGTATTCGCGAGACGCAAAGTGCTGTTTCGATCACTTTTTTTACAGTTCTCAGTAGTTCTCGCACAGTTTCGACCTATTTCGTAGGTTTCACTAACAATTTCGTCAATTAATTATTTTTTCACAATTTTCTATTTCGACACCTGTCACTGCATTCAGCAGAGGTATGAGATGCAAACAGAGTCAATTATTATTCCAATGATAGTTTTCGTTAAGTTCTCGCATAGCCCCGACCATTTCCATGCGTTTTGATAAATAATTTTATTAATTAATTATTTTTCTAAACTTTGTTCTCCTGCCGTCGGCTCAGTATTCGCGAGACGCAAAGTGCTGTTTCGATCACTTTTTTTACAGTTCTCAGTAGTTCTCGCACAGTTTCGACCTATTTCGTAGGTTTCACTAACAATTTCGTCAATTAATTATTTTTTCACAATTTTCTATTTCGACACCTGTCACTGCATTCAGCAGAGGTATGAGATGCAAACAGAGTCAATTATTATTCCAATGATAGTTTTCGTTAAGTTCTCGCATAGCCCCGACCATTTCCATGCGTTTTGATAAATAATTTTATTAATTAATTATTTTTCTAAACTTTGTTCTCCTGCCGTCGGCTCAGTATTCGCGAGACGCAAAGTGCTGTTTCGATCACTTTTTTTACAGTTCTCAGTAGTTCTCGCACAGTTTCGACCTATTTCGTAGGTTTCACTAACAATTTCGTCAATTAATTATTTTTTCACAATTTTCTATTTCGACACCTGTCACTGCATTCAGCAGAGGTATGAGATGCAAACAGAGTCAATTATTATTCCAATGATAGTTTTCGTTAGTTCTCGCATAGCCCCGACCATTTCCATGCGTTTTGATAAATAATTTTATTAATTAATTATTTTTCTAAACTTTGTTCTCCTGCCGTCGGCTCAGTATTCGCGAGACGCAAAGTGCTGTTTCGATCACTTTTTTTACAGTTCTCAGTAGTTCTCGCACAGTTTCGACCTATTTCGTAGGTTTCACTAACAATTTCGTCAATTAATTATTTTTTACAATTTTCTATTTCGACACCTGTCACTGCATTCAGCAGAGGTATGAGATGCAAACAGAGTCAATTATTATTCCAATGATAGTTTTCGTTAAGTTCTCGCATAGCCCCGACCATTTCCATGCGTTTTGATAAATAATTTTATTAATTAATTATTTTTCTAAACTTTGTTCTCCTGCCGTCGGCTCAGTATTCGCGAGACGCAAAGTGCTGTTTCGATCACTTTTTTACAGTTCTCAGTAGTTCTCGCACAGTTTCGACCTATTTCGTAGGTTTCACTAACAATTTCGTCAATTAATTATTTTTTCACAATTTTCTATTTCGACACCTGTCACTGCATTCAGCAGAGGTATGAGATGCAAACAGAGTCAATTATTATTCCAATGATAGTTTTCGTTAGTTCTCGCATAGCCCCGACCATTTCCATGCGTTTTGATAAATAATTTTATTAATTAATTATTTTTCTAAACTTTGTTCTCCTGCCGTCGGCTCAGTATTCGCGAGACGCAAAGTGCTGTTTCGATCACTTTTTTTACAGTTCTCAGTAGTTCTCGCACAGTTTCGACCTATTTCGTAGGTTTCACTAACAATTTCGTCAATTAATTATTTTTTCACAATTTTCTATTTCGACACCTGTCACTGCATTCAGCAGAGGTATGAGATGCAAACAGAGTCAATTATTATTCCAATGATAGTTTTCGTTAATTCTCGCATAGCCCCGACCATTTCCATGCGTTTTGATAAATAATTTTATTAATTAATTATTTTTCTAAACTTTGTTCTCCTGCCGTCGGCTCAGTATTCGCGAGACGCAAAGTGCTGTTTCGATCACTTTTTTTACAGTTCTCAGTAGTTCTCGCACAGTTTCGACCTATTTCGTAGGTTTCACTAACAATTTCGTCAATTAATTATTTTTTCACAATTTTCTATTTCGACACCTGTCACTGCATTCAGCAGAGGTATGAGATGCAAACAGAGTCAATTATTATTCCAATGATAGTTTTCGTTAATTCTCGCATAGCCCCGACCATTTCCATGCGTTTTGATAAATAATTTTATTAATTAATTATTTTTCTAAACTTTGTTCTCCTGCCGTCGGCTCAGTATTCGCGAGACGCAAAGTGCTGTTTCGATCACTTTTTTTACAGTTCTCAGTAGTTCTCGCACAGTTTCGACCTATTTCGTAGGTTTCACTAACAATTTCGTCAATTAATTATTTTTTCACAATTTTCTATTTCGACACCTGTCACTGCATTCAGCAGAGGTATGAGATGCAAACAGAGTCAATTATTATTCCAATGATAGTTTTCGTTAATTCTCGCATAGCCCCGACCATTTCCATGCGTTTTGATAAATAATTTTATTAATTAATTATTTTTCTAAACTTTGTTCTCCTGCCGTCGGCTCAGTATTCGCGAGACGCAAAGTGCTGTTTCGATCACTTTTTTTACAGTTCTCAGTAGTTCTCGCACAGTTTCGACCTATTTCGTAGGTTTCACTAACAATTTCGTCAATTAATTATTTTTTCACAATTTTCTATTTCGACACCTGTCACTGCATTCAGCAGAGGTATGAGATGCAAACAGAGTCAATTATTATTCCAATGATAGTTTTCGTTAATTCTCGCATAGCCCCGACCATTTCCATGCGTTTTGATAAATAATTTTATTAATTAATTATTTTTCTAAACTTTGTTCTCCTGCCGTCGGCTCAGTATTCGCGAGACGCAAAGTGCTGTTTCGATCACTTTTTTTACAGTTCTCAGTAGTTCTCGCACAGTTTCGACCTATTTCGTAGGTTTCACTAACAATTTCGTCAATTAATTATTTTTTCACAATTTTCTATTTCGACACCTGTCACTGCATTCAGCAGAGGTATGAGATGCAAACAGAGTCAATTATTATTCCAATGATAGTTTTCGTTAATTCTCGCATAGCCCCGACCATTTCCATGCGTTTTGATAAATAATTTTATTAATTAATTATTTTTCTAAACTTTGTTCTCCTGCCGTCGGCTCAGTATTCGCGAGACGCAAAGTGCTGTTTCGATCACTTTTTTTACAGTTCTCAGTAGTTCTCGCACAGTTTCGACCTATTTCGTAGGTTTCACTAACAATTTCGTCAATTAATTATTTTTTCACAATTTTCTATTTCGACACCTGTCACTGCATTCAGCAGAGGTATGAGATGCAAACAGAGTCAATTATTATTCCAATGATAGTTTTCGTTAATTCTCGCATAGCCCCGACCATTTCCATGCGTTTTGATAAATAATTTTATTAATTAATTATTTTTCTAAACTTTGTTCTCCTGCCGTCGGCTCAGTATTCGCGAGACGCAAAGTGCTGTTTCGATCACTTTTTTTACAGTTCTCAGTAGTTCTCGCACAGTTTCGACCTATTTCGTAGGTTTCACTAACAATTTCGTCAATTAATTATTTTTTCACAATTTTCTATTTCGACACCTGTCACTGCATTCAGCAGAGGTATGAGATGCAAACAGAGTCAATTATTATTCCAATGATAGTTTTCGTTAATTCTCGCATAGCCCCGACCATTTCCATGCGTTTTGATAAATAATTTTATTAATTAATTATTTTTCTAAACTTTGTTCTCCTGCCGTCGGCTCAGTATTCGCGAGACGCAAAGTGCTGTTTCGATCACTTTTTTTACAGTTCTCAGTAGTTCTCGCACAGTTTCGACCTATTTCGTAGGTTTCACTAACAATTTCGTCAATTAATTATTTTTTACAATTTTCTATTTCGACACCTGTCACTGCATTCAGCAGAGGTATGAGATGCAAACAGAGTCAATTATTATTCCAATGATAGTTTTCGTTAGTTCTCGCATAGCCCCGACCATTTCCATGCGTTTTGATAAATAATTTTATTAATTAATTATTTTTCTAAACTTTGTTCTCCTGCCGTCGGCTCAGTATTCGCGAGACGCAAAGTGCTGTTTCGATCACTTTTTTTACAGTTCTCAGTAGTTCTCGCACAGTTTCGACCTATTTCGTAGGTTTCACTAACAATTTCGTCAATTAATTATTTTTTCACAATTTTCTATTTCGACACCTGTCACTGCATTCAGCAGAGGTATGAGATGCAAACAGAGTCAATTATTATTCCAATGATAGTTTTCGTTAGTTCTCGCATAGCCCCGACCATTTCCATGCGTTTTGATAAATAATTTTATTAATTAATTATTTTTCTAAACTTTGTTCTCCTGCCGTCGGCTCAGTATTCGCGAGACGCAAAGTGCTGTTTCGATCACTTTTTTTACAGTTCTCAGTAGTTCTCGCACAGTTTCGACCTATTTCGTAGGTTTCACTAACAATTTCGTCAATTAATTATTTTTTCACAATTTTCTATTTCGACACCTGTCACTGCATTCAGCAGAGGTATGAGATGCAAACAGAGTCAATTATTATTCCAATGATAGTTTTCGTTAAGTTCTCGCATAGCCCCGACCATTTCCATGCGTTTTGATAAATAATTTTATTAATTAATTATTTTTCTAAACTTTGTTCTCCTGCCGTCGGCTCAGTATTCGCGAGACGCAAAGTGCTGTTTCGATCACTTTTTTTACAGTTCTCAGTAGTTCTCGCACAGTTTCGACCTATTTCGTAGGTTTCACTAACAATTTCGTCAATTAATTATTTTTTACAATTTTCTATTTCGACACCTGTCACTGCATTCAGCAGAGGTATGAGATGCAAACAGAGTCAATTATTATTCCAATGATAGTTTTCGTTAGTTCTCGCATAGCCCCGACCATTTCCATGCGTTTTGATAAATAATTTTATTAATTAATTATTTTTCTAAACTTTGTTCTCCTGCCGTCGGCTCAGTATTCGCGAGACGCAAAGTGCTGTTTCGATCACTTTTTTTACAGTTCTCAGTAGTTCTCGCACAGTTTCGACCTATTTCGTAGGTTTCACTAACAATTTCGTCAATTAATTATTTTTTACAATTTTCTATTTCGACACCTGTCACTGCATTCAGCAGAGGTATGAGATGCAAACAGAGTCAATTATTATTCCAATGATAGTTTTCGTTAGTTCTCGCATAGCCCCGACCATTTCCATGCGTTTTGATAAATAATTTTATTAATTAATTATTTTTCTAAACTTTGTTCTCCTGCCGTCGGCTCAGTATTCGCGAGACGCAAAGTGCTGTTTCGATCACTTTTTTTACAGTTCTCAGTAGTTCTCGCACAGTTTCGACCTATTTCGTAGGTTTCACTAACAATTTCGTCAATTAATTATTTTTTACAATTTTCTATTTCGACACCTGTCACTGCATTCAGCAGAGGTATGAGATGCAAACAGAGTCAATTATTATTCCAATGATAGTTTTCGTTAGTTCTCGCATAGCCCCGACCATTTCCATGCGTTTTGATAAATAATTTTATTAATTAATTATTTTTCTAAACTTTGTTCTCCTGCCGTCGGCTCAGTATTCGCGAGACGCAAAGTGCTGTTTCGATCACTTTTTTTACAGTTCTCAGTAGTTCTCGCACAGTTTCGACCTATTTCGTAGGTTTCACTAACAATTTCGTCAATTAATTATTTTTTACAATTTTCTATTTCGACACCTGTCACTGCATTCAGCAGAGGTATGAGATGCAAACAGAGTCAATTATTATTCCAATGATAGTTTTCGTTAGTTCTCGCATAGCCCCGACCATTTCCATGCGTTTTGATAAATAATTTTATTAATTAATTATTTTTCTAAACTTTGTTCTCCTGCCGTCGGCTCAGTATTCGCGAGACGCAAAGTGCTGTTTCGATCACTTTTTTTACAGTTCTCAGTAGTTCTCGCACAGTTTCGACCTATTTCGTAGGTTTCACTAACAATTTCGTCAATTAATTATTTTTTACAATTTTCTATTTCGACACCTGTCACTGCATTCAGCAGAGGTATGAGATGCAAACAGAGTCAATTATTATTCCAATGATAGTTTTCGTTAGTTCTCGCATAGCCCCGACCATTTCCATGCGTTTTGATAAATAATTTTATTAATTAATTATTTTTCTAAACTTTGTTCTCCTGCCGTCGGCTCAGTATTCGCGAGACGCAAAGTGCTGTTTCGATCACTTTTTTTACAGTTCTCAGTAGTTCTCGCACAGTTTCGACCTATTTCGTAGGTTTCACTAACAATTTCGTCAATTAATTATTTTTTACAATTTTCTATTTCGACACCTGTCACTGCATTCAGCAGAGGTATGAGATGCAAACAGAGTCAATTATTATTCCAATGATAGTTTTCGTTAGTTCTCGCATAGCCCCGACCATTTCCATGCGTTTTGATAAATAATTTTATTAATTAATTATTTTTCTAAACTTTGTTCTCCTGCCGTCGGCTCAGTATTCGCGAGACGCAAAGTGCTGTTTCGATCACTTTTTTTACAGTTCTCAGTAGTTCTCGCACAGTTTCGACCTATTTCGTAGGTTTCACTAACAATTTCGTCAATTAATTATTTTTTACAATTTTCTATTTCGACACCTGTCACTGCATTCAGCAGAGGTATGAGATGCAAACAGAGTCAATTATTATTCCAATGATAGTTTTCGTTAGTTCTCGCATAGCCCCGACCATTTCCATGCGTTTTGATAAATAATTTTATTAATTAATTATTTTTCTAAACTTTGTTCTCCTGCCGTCGGCTCAGTATTCGCGAGACGCAAAGTGCTGTTTCGATCACTTTTTTTACAGTTCTCAGTAGTTCTCGCACAGTTTCGACCTATTTCGTAGGTTTCACTAACAATTTCGTCAATTAATTATTTTTTCACAATTTTCTATTTCGACACCTGTCACTGCATTCAGCAGAGGTATGAGATGCAAACAGAGTCAATTATTATTCCAATGATAGTTTTCGTTAGTTCTCGCATAGCCCCGACCATTTCCATGCGTTTTGATAAATAATTTTATTAATTAATTATTTTTCTAAACTTTGTTCTCCTGCCGTCGGCTCAGTATTCGCGAGACGCAAAGTGCTGTTTCGATCACTTTTTTTACAGTTCTCAGTAGTTCTCGCACAGTTTCGACCTATTTCGTAGGTTTCACTAACAATTTCGTCAATTAATTATTTTTTCACAATTTTCTATTTCGACACCTGTCACTGCATTCAGCAGAGGTATGAGATGCAAACAGAGTCAATTATTATTCCAATGATAGTTTTCGTTAAGTTCTCGCATAGCCCCGACCATTTCCATGCGTTTTGATAAATAATTTTATTAATTAATTATTTTTCTAAACTTTGTTCTCCTGCCGTCGGCTCAGTATTCGCGAGACGCAAAGTGCTGTTTCGATCACTTTTTTTACAGTTCTCAGTAGTTCTCGCACAGTTTCGACCTATTTCGTAGGTTTCACTAACAATTTCGTCAATTAATTATTTTTTACAATTTTCTATTTCGACACCTGTCACTGCATTCAGCAGAGGTATGAGATGCAAACAGAGTCAATTATTATTCCAATGATAGTTTTCGTTAGTTCTCGCATAGCCCCGACCATTTCCATGCGTTTTGATAAATAATTTTATTAATTAATTATTTTTCTAAACTTTGTTCTCCTGCCGTCGGCTCAGTATTCGCGAGACGCAAAGTGCTGTTTCGATCACTTTTTTTACAGTTCTCAGTAGTTCTCGCACAGTTTCGACCTATTTCGTAGGTTTCACTAACAATTTCGTCAATTAATTATTTTTTACAATTTTCTATTTCGACACCTGTCACTGCATTCAGCAGAGGTATGAGATGCAAACAGAGTCAATTATTATTCCAATGATAGTTTTCGTTAGTTCTCGCATAGCCCCGACCATTTCCATGCGTTTTGATAAATAATTTTATTAATTAATTATTTTTCTAAACTTTGTTCTCCTGCCGTCGGCTCAGTATTCGCGAGACGCAAAGTGCTGTTTCGATCACTTTTTTTACAGTTCTCAGTAGTTCTCGCACAGTTTCGACCTATTTCGTAGGTTTCACTAACAATTTCGTCAATTAATTATTTTTTCACAATTTTCTATTTCGACACCTGTCACTGCATTCAGCAGAGGTATGAGATGCAAACAGAGTCAATTATTATTCCAATGATAGTTTTCGTTAGTTCTCGCATAGCCCCGACCATTTCCATGCGTTTTGATAAATAATTTTATTAATTAATTATTTTTCTAAACTTTGTTCTCCTGCCGTCGGCTCAGTATTCGCGAGACGCAAAGTGCTGTTTCGATCACTTTTTTTACAGTTCTCAGTAGTTCTCGCACAGTTTCGACCTATTTCGTAGGTTTCACTAACAATTTCGTCAATTAATTATTTTTTACAATTTTCTATTTCGACACCTGTCACTGCATTCAGCAGAGGTATGAGATGCAAACAGAGTCAATTATTATTCCAATGATAGTTTTCGTTAATTCTCGCATAGCCCCGACCATTTCCATGCGTTTTGATAAATAATTTTATTAATTAATTATTTTTCTAAACTTTGTTCTCCTGCCGTCGGCTCAGTATTCGCGAGACGCAAAGTGCTGTTTCGATCACTTTTTTTACAGTTCTCAGTAGTTCTCGCACAGTTTCGACCTATTTCGTAGGTTTCACTAACAATTTCGTCAATTAATTATTTTTTCACAATTTTCTATTTCGACACCTGTCACTGCATTCAGCAGAGGTATGAGATGCAAACAGAGTCAATTATTATTCCAATGATAGTTTTCGTTAGTTCTCGCATAGCCCCGACCATTTCCATGCGTTTTGATAAATAATTTTATTAATTAATTATTTTTCTAAACTTTGTTCTCCTGCCGTCGGCTCAGTATTCGCGAGACGCAAAGTGCTGTTTCGATCACTTTTTTTACAGTTCTCAGTAGTTCTCGCACAGTTTCGACCTATTTCGTAGGTTTCACTAACAATTTCGTCAATTAATTATTTTTACAATTTTCTATTTCGACACCTGTCACTGCATTCAGCAGAGGTATGAGATGCAAACAGAGTCAATTATTATTCCAATGATAGTTTTCGTTAGTTCTCGCATAGCCCCGACCATTTCCATGCGTTTTGATAAATAATTTTATTAATTAATTATTTTTCTAAACTTTGTTCTCCTGCCGTCGGCTCAGTATTCGCGAGACGCAAAGTGCTGTTTCGATCACTTTTTTTACAGTTCTCAGTAGTTCTCGCACAGTTTCGACCTATTTCGTAGGTTTCACTAACAATTTCGTCAATTAATTATTTTTTACAATTTTCTATTTCGACACCTGTCACTGCATTCAGCAGAGGTATGAGATGCAAACAGAGTCAATTATTATTCCAATGATAGTTTTCGTTAGTTCTCGCATAGCCCCGACCATTTCCATGCGTTTTGATAAATAATTTTATTAATTAATTATTTTTCTAAACTTTGTTCTCCTGCCGTCGGCTCAGTATTCGCGAGACGCAAAGTGCTGTTTCGATCACTTTTTTTACAGTTCTCAGTAGTTCTCGCACAGTTTCGACCTATTTCGTAGGTTTCACTAACAATTTCGTCAATTAATTATTTTTTACAATTTTCTATTTCGACACCTGTCACTGCATTCAGCAGAGGTATGAGATGCAAACAGAGTCAATTATTATTCCAATGATAGTTTTCGTTAGTTCTCGCATAGCCCCGACCATTTCCATGCGTTTTGATAAATAATTTTATTAATTAATTATTTTTCTAAACTTTGTTCTCCTGCCGTCGGCTCAGTATTCGCGAGACGCAAAGTGCTGTTTCGATCACTTTTTTTACAGTTCTCAGTAGTTCTCGCACAGTTTCGACCTATTTCGTAGGTTTCACTAACAATTTCGTCAATTAATTATTTTTTACAATTTTCTATTTCGACACCTGTCACTGCATTCAGCAGAGGTATGAGATGCAAACAGAGTCAATTATTATTCCAATGATAGTTTTCGTTAGTTCTCGCATAGCCCCGACCATTTCCATGCGTTTTGATAAATAATTTTATTAATTAATTATTTTTCTAAACTTTGTTCTCCTGCCGTCGGCTCAGTATTCGCGAGACGCAAAGTGCTGTTTCGATCACTTTTTTTACAGTTCTCAGTAGTTCTCGCACAGTTTCGACCTATTTCGTAGGTTTCACTAACAATTTCGTCAATTAATTATTTTTACAATTTTCTATTTCGACACCTGTCACTGCATTCAGCAGAGGTATGAGATGCAAACAGAGTCAATTATTATTCCAATGATAGTTTTCGTTAGTTCTCGCATAGCCCCGACCATTTCCATGCGTTTTGATAAATAATTTTATTAATTAATTATTTTTCTAAACTTTGTTCTCCTGCCGTCGGCTCAGTATTCGCGAGACGCAAAGTGCTGTTTCGATCACTTTTTTTACAGTTCTCAGTAGTTCTCGCACAGTTTCGACCTATTTCGTAGGTTTCACTAACAATTTCGTCAATTAATTATTTTTTACAATTTTCTATTTCGACACCTGTCACTGCATTCAGCAGAGGTATGAGATGCAAACAGAGTCAATTATTATTCCAATGATAGTTTTCGTTAGTTCTCGCATAGCCCCGACCATTTCCATGCGTTTTGATAAATAATTTTATTAATTAATTATTTTTCTAAACTTGTTCTCCTGCCGTCGGCTCAGTATTCGCGAGACGCAAAGTGCTGTTTCGATCACTTTTTTTACAGTTCTCAGTAGTTCTCGCACAGTTTCGACCTATTTCGTAGGTTTCACTAACAATTTCGTCAATTAATTATTTTTTACAATTTTCTATTTCGACACCTGTCACTGCATTCAGCAGAGGTATGAGATGCAAACAGAGTCAATTATTATTCCAATGATAGTTTTCGTTAGTTCTCGCATAGCCCCGACCATTTCCATGCGTTTTGATAAATAATTTTATTAATTAATTATTTTTCTAAACTTTGTTCTCCTGCCGTCGGCTCAGTATTCGCGAGACGCAAAGTGCTGTTTCGATCACTTTTTTTACAGTTCTCAGTAGTTCTCGCACAGTTTCGACCTATTTCGTAGGTTTCACTAACAATTTCGTCAATTAATTATTTTTTACAATTTTCTATTTCGACACCTGTCACTGCATTCAGCAGAGGTATGAGATGCAAACAGAGTCAATTATTATTCCAATGATAGTTTTCGTTAGTTCTCGCATAGCCCCGACCATTTCCATGCGTTTTGATAAATAATTTTATTAATTAATTATTTTTCTAAACTTTGTTCTCCTGCCGTCGGCTCAGTATTCGCGAGACGCAAAGTGCTGTTTCGATCACTTTTTTTACAGTTCTCAGTAGTTCTCGCACAGTTTCGACCTATTTCGTAGGTTTCACTAACAATTTCGTCAATTAATTATTTTTTACAATTTTCTATTTCGACACCTGTCACTGCATTCAGCAGAGGTATGAGATGCAAACAGAGTCAATTATTATTCCAATGATAGTTTTCGTTAGTTCTCGCATAGCCCCGACCATTTCCATGCGTTTTGATAAATAATTTTATTAATTAATTATTTTTCTAAACTTTGTTCTCCTGCCGTCGGCTCAGTATTCGCGAGACGCAAAGTGCTGTTTCGATCACTTTTTTTACAGTTCTCAGTAGTTCTCGCACAGTTTCGACCTATTTCGTAGGTTTCACTAACAATTTCGTCAATTAATTATTTTTTACAATTTTCTATTTCGACACCTGTCACTGCATTCAGCAGAGGTATGAGATGCAAACAGAGTCAATTATTATTCCAATGATAGTTTTCGTTAGTTCTCGCATAGCCCCGACCATTTCCATGCGTTTTGATAAATAATTTTATTAATTAATTATTTTTCTAAACTTTGTTCTCCTGCCGTCGGCTCAGTATTCGCGAGACGCAAAGTGCTGTTTCGATCACTTTTTTTACAGTTCTCAGTAGTTCTCGCACAGTTTCGACCTATTTCGTAGGTTTCACTAACAATTTCGTCAATTAATTATTTTTTACAATTTTCTATTTCGACACCTGTCACTGCATTCAGCAGAGGTATGAGATGCAAACAGAGTCAATTATTATTCCAATGATAGTTTTCGTTAGTTCTCGCATAGCCCCGACCATTTCCATGCGTTTTGATAAATAATTTTATTAATTAATTATTTTTCTAAACTTTGTTCTCCTGCCGTCGGCTCAGTATTCGCGAGACGCAAAGTGCTGTTTCGATCACTTTTTTTACAGTTCTCAGTAGTTCTCGCACAGTTTCGACCTATTTCGTAGGTTTCACTAACAATTTCGTCAATTAATTATTTTTTACAATTTTCTATTTCGACACCTGTCACTGCATTCAGCAGAGGTATGAGATGCAAACAGAGTCAATTATTATTCCAATGATAGTTTTCGTTAGTTCTCGCATAGCCCCGACCATTTCCATGCGTTTTGATAAATAATTTTATTAATTAATTATTTTTCTAAACTTTGTTCTCCTGCCGTCGGCTCAGTATTCGCGAGACGCAAAGTGCTGTTTCGATCACTTTTTTTACAGTTCTCAGTAGTTCTCGCACAGTTTCGACCTATTTCGTAGGTTTCACTAACAATTTCGTCAATTAATTATTTTTTACAATTTTCTATTTCGACACCTGTCACTGCATTCAGCAGAGGTATGAGATGCAAACAGAGTCAATTATTATTCCAATGATAGTTTTCGTTAGTTCTCGCATAGCCCCGACCATTTCCATGCGTTTTGATAAATAATTTTATTAATTAATTATTTTTCTAAACTTTGTTCTCCTGCCGTCGGCTCAGTATTCGCGAGACGCAAAGTGCTGTTTCGATCACTTTTTTTACAGTTCTCAGTAGTTCTCGCACAGTTTCGACCTATTTCGTAGGTTTCACTAACAATTTCGTCAATTAATTATTTTTTACAATTTTCTATTTCGACACCTGTCACTGCATTCAGCAGAGGTATGAGATGCAAACAGAGTCAATTATTATTCCAATGATAGTTTTCGTTAGTTCTCGCATAGCCCCGACCATTTCCATGCGTTTTGATAAATAATTTTATTAATTAATTATTTTTCTAAACTTTGTTCTCCTGCCGTCGGCTCAGTATTCGCGAGACGCAAAGTGCTGTTTCGATCACTTTTTTTACAGTTCTCAGTAGTTCTCGCACAGTTTCGACCTATTTCGTAGGTTTCACTAACAATTTCGTCAATTAATTATTTTTTACAATTTTCTATTTCGACACCTGTCACTGCATTCAGCAGAGGTATGAGATGCAAACAGAGTCAATTATTATTCCAATGATAGTTTTCGTTAGTTCTCGCATAGCCCCGACCATTTCCATGCGTTTTGATAAATAATTTTATTAATTAATTATTTTTCTAAACTTGTTCTCCTGCCGTCGGCTCAGTATTCGCGAGACGCAAAGTGCTGTTTCGATCACTTTTTTTACAGTTCTCAGTAGTTCTCGCACAGTTTCGACCTATTTCGTAGGTTTCACTAACAATTTCGTCAATTAATTATTTTTTACAATTTTCTATTTCGACACCTGTCACTGCATTCAGCAGAGGTATGAGATGCAAACAGAGTCAATTATTATTCCAATGATAGTTTTCGTTAGTTCTCGCATAGCCCCGACCATTTCCATGCGTTTTGATAAATAATTTTATTAATTAATTATTTTTCTAAACTTTGTTCTCCTGCCGTCGGCTCAGTATTCGCGAGACGCAAAGTGCTGTTTCGATCACTTTTTTTACAGTTCTCAGTAGTTCTCGCACAGTTTCGACCTATTTCGTAGGTTTCACTAACAATTTCGTCAATTAATTATTTTTTACAATTTTCTATTTCGACACCTGTCACTGCATTCAGCAGAGGTATGAGATGCAAACAGAGTCAATTATTATTCCAATGATAGTTTTCGTTAGTTCTCGCATAGCCCCGACCATTTCCATGCGTTTTGATAAATAATTTTATTAATTAATTATTTTTCTAAACTTTGTTCTCCTGCCGTCGGCTCAGTATTCGCGAGACGCAAAGTGCTGTTTCGATCACTTTTTTTACAGTTCTCAGTAGTTCTCGCACAGTTTCGACCTATTTCGTAGGTTTCACTAACAATTTCGTCAATTAATTATTTTTTACAATTTTCTATTTCGACACCTGTCACTGCATTCAGCAGAGGTATGAGATGCAAACAGAGTCAATTATTATTCCAATGATAGTTTTCGTTAGTTCTCGCATAGCCCCGACCATTTCCATGCGTTTTGATAAATAATTTTATTAATTAATTATTTTTCTAAACTTTGTTCTCCTGCCGTCGGCTCAGTATTCGCGAGACGCAAAGTGCTGTTTCGATCACTTTTTTTACAGTTCTCAGTAGTTCTCGCACAGTTTCGACCTATTTCGTAGGTTTCACTAACAATTTCGTCAATTAATTATTTTTTACAATTTTCTATTTCGACACCTGTCACTGCATTCAGCAGAGGTATGAGATGCAAACAGAGTCAATTATTATTCCAATGATAGTTTTCGTTAGTTCTCGCATAGCCCCGACCATTTCCATGCGTTTTGATAAATAATTTTATTAATTAATTATTTTTCTAAACTTTGTTCTCCTGCCGTCGGCTCAGTATTCGCGAGACGCAAAGTGCTGTTTCGATCACTTTTTTTACAGTTCTCAGTAGTTCTCGCACAGTTTCGACCTATTTCGTAGGTTTCACTAACAATTTCGTCAATTAATTATTTTTTACAATTTTCTATTTCGACACCTGTCACTGCATTCAGCAGAGGTATGAGATGCAAACAGAGTCAATTATTATTCCAATGATAGTTTTCGTTAGTTCTCGCATAGCCCCGACCATTTCCATGCGTTTTGATAAATAATTTTATTAATTAATTATTTTTCTAAACTTGTTCTCCTGCCGTCGGCTCAGTATTCGCGAGACGCAAAGTGCTGTTTCGATCACTTTTTTACAGTTCTCAGTAGTTCTCGCACAGTTTCGACCTATTTCGTAGGTTTCACTAACAATTTCGTCAATTAATTATTTTTTACAATTTTCTATTTCGACACCTGTCACTGCATTCAGCAGAGGTATGAGATGCAAACAGAGTCAATTATTATTCCAATGATAGTTTTCGTTAGTTCTCGCATAGCCCCGACCATTTCCATGCGTTTTGATAAATAATTTTATTAATTAATTATTTTTCTAAACTTTGTTCTCCTGCCGTCGGCTCAGTATTCGCGAGACGCAAAGTGCTGTTTCGATCACTTTTTTACAGTTCTCAGTAGTTCTCGCACAGTTTCGACCTATTTCGTAGGTTTCACTAACAATTTCGTCAATTAATTATTTTTTACAATTTTCTATTTCGACACCTGTCACTGCATTCAGCAGAGGTATGAGATGCAAACAGAGTCAATTATTATTCCAATGATAGTTTTCGTTAGTTCTCGCATAGCCCCGACCATTTCCATGCGTTTTGATAAATAATTTTATTAATTAATTATTTTTCTAAACTTTGTTCTCCTGCCGTCGGCTCAGTATTCGCGAGACGCAAAGTGCTGTTTCGATCACTTTTTTTACAGTTCTCAGTAGTTCTCGCACAGTTTCGACCTATTTCGTAGGTTTCACTAACAATTTCGTCAATTAATTATTTTTTACAATTTTCTATTTCGACACCTGTCACTGCATTCAGCAGAGGTATGAGATGCAAACAGAGTCAATTATTATTCCAATGATAGTTTTCGTTAGTTCTCGCATAGCCCCGACCATTTCCATGCGTTTTGATAAATAATTTTATTAATTAATTATTTTTCTAAACTTTGTTCTCCTGCCGTCGGCTCAGTATTCGCGAGACGCAAAGTGCTGTTTCGATCACTTTTTTTACAGTTCTCAGTAGTTCTCGCACAGTTTCGACCTATTTCGTAGGTTTCACTAACAATTTCGTCAATTAATTATTTTTTACAATTTTCTATTTCGACACCTGTCACTGCATTCAGCAGAGGTATGAGATGCAAACAGAGTCAATTATTATTCCAATGATAGTTTTCGTTAGTTCTCGCATAGCCCCGACCATTTCCATGCGTTTTGATAAATAATTTTATTAATTAATTATTTTTCTAAACTTTGTTCTCCTGCCGTCGGCTCAGTATTCGCGAGACGCAAAGTGCTGTTTCGATCACTTTTTTTACAGTTCTCAGTAGTTCTCGCACAGTTTCGACCTATTTCGTAGGTTTCACTAACAATTTCGTCAATTAATTATTTTTTACAATTTTCTATTTCGACACCTGTCACTGCATTCAGCAGAGGTATGAGATGCAAACAGAGTCAATTATTATTCCAATGATAGTTTTCGTTAGTTCTCGCATAGCCCCGACCATTTCCATGCGTTTTGATAAATAATTTTATTAATTAATTATTTTTCTAAACTTTGTTCTCCTGCCGTCGGCTCAGTATTCGCGAGACGCAAAGTGCTGTTTCGATCACTTTTTTACAGTTCTCAGTAGTTCTCGCACAGTTTCGACCTATTTCGTAGGTTTCACTAACAATTTCGTCAATTAATTATTTTTTACAATTTTCTATTTCGACACCTGTCACTGCATTCAGCAGAGGTATGAGATGCAAACAGAGTCAATTATTATTCCAATGATAGTTTTCGTTAGTTCTCGCATAGCCCCGACCATTTCCATGCGTTTTGATAAATAATTTTATTAATTAATTATTTTTCTAAACTTTGTTCTCCTGCCGTCGGCTCAGTATTCGCGAGACGCAAAGTGCTGTTTCGATCACTTTTTTTACAGTTCTCAGTAGTTCTCGCACAGTTTCGACCTATTTCGTAGGTTTCACTAACAATTTCGTCAATTAATTATTTTTTACAATTTTCTATTTCGACACCTGTCACTGCATTCAGCAGAGGTATGAGATGCAAACAGAGTCAATTATTATTCCAATGATAGTTTTCGTTAGTTCTCGCATAGCCCCGACCATTTCCATGCGTTTTGATAAATAATTTTATTAATTAATTATTTTTCTAAACTTTGTTCTCCTGCCGTCGGCTCAGTATTCGCGAGACGCAAAGTGCTGTTTCGATCACTTTTTTTACAGTTCTCAGTAGTTCTCGCACAGTTTCGACCTATTTCGTAGGTTTCACTAACAATTTCGTCAATTAATTATTTTTTACAATTTTCTATTTCGACACCTGTCACTGCATTCAGCAGAGGTATGAGATGCAAACAGAGTCAATTATTATTCCAATGATAGTTTTCGTTAGTTCTCGCATAGCCCCGACCATTTCCATGCGTTTTGATAAATAATTTTATTAATTAATTATTTTTCTAAACTTGTTCTCCTGCCGTCGGCTCAGTATTCGCGAGACGCAAAGTGCTGTTTCGATCACTTTTTTTACAGTTCTCAGTAGTTCTCGCACAGTTTCGACCTATTTCGTAGGTTTCACTAACAATTTCGTCAATTAATTATTTTTTACAATTTTCTATTTCGACACCTGTCACTGCATTCAGCAGAGGTATGAGATGCAAACAGAGTCAATTATTATTCCAATGATAGTTTTCGTTAGTTCTCGCATAGCCCCGACCATTTCCATGCGTTTTGATAAATAATTTTATTAATTAATTATTTTTCTAAACTTTGTTCTCCTGCCGTCGGCTCAGTATTCGCGAGACGCAAAGTGCTGTTTCGATCACTTTTTTTACAGTTCTCAGTAGTTCTCGCACAGTTTCGACCTATTTCGTAGGTTTCACTAACAATTTCGTCAATTAATTATTTTTTACAATTTTCTATTTCGACACCTGTCACTGCATTCAGCAGAGGTATGAGATGCAAACAGAGTCAATTATTATTCCAATGATAGTTTTCGTTAGTTCTCGCATAGCCCCGACCATTTCCATGCGTTTTGATAAATAATTTTATTAATTAATTATTTTTCTAAACTTTGTTCTCCTGCCGTCGGCTCAGTATTCGCGAGACGCAAAGTGCTGTTTCGATCACTTTTTTTACAGTTCTCAGTAGTTCTCGCACAGTTTCGACCTATTTCGTAGGTTTCACTAACAATTTCGTCAATTAATTATTTTTTACAATTTTCTATTTCGACACCTGTCACTGCATTCAGCAGAGGTATGAGATGCAAACAGAGTCAATTATTATTCCAATGATAGTTTTCGTTAGTTCTCGCATAGCCCCGACCATTTCCATGCGTTTTGATAAATAATTTTATTAATTAATTATTTTTCTAAACTTTGTTTCTCCTGCCGTCGGCTCAGTATTCGCGAGACGCAAAGTGCTGTTTCGATCACTTTTTTTACAGTTCTCAGTAGTTCTCGCACAGTTTCGACCTATTTCGTAGGTTTCACTAACAATTTCGTCAATTAATTATTTTTTACAATTTTCTATTTCGACACCTGTCACTGCATTCAGCAGAGGTATGAGATGCAAACAGAGTCAATTATTATTCCAATGATAGTTTTCGTTAGTTCTCGCATAGCCCCGACCATTTCCATGCGTTTTGATAAATAATTTTATTAATTAATTATTTTTCTAAACTTTGTTCTCCTGCCGTCGGCTCAGTATTCGCGAGACGCAAAGTGCTGTTTCGATCACTTTTTTTACAGTTCTCAGTAGTTCTCGCACAGTTTTCGACCTATTTCGTAGGTTTCACTAACAATTTCGTCAATTAATTATTTTTTACAATTTTCTATTTCGACACCTGTCACTGCATTCAGCAGAGGTATGAGATGCAAACAGAGTCAATTATTATTCCAATGATAGTTTTCGTTAGTTCTCGCATAGCCCCGACCATTTCCATGCGTTTTGATAAATAATTTTATTAATTAATTATTTTTCTAAACTTTGTTCTCCTGCCGTCGGCTCAGTATTCGCGAGACGCAAAGTGCTGTTTCGATCACTTTTTTTACAGTTCTCAGTAGTTCTCGCACAGTTTCGACCTATTTCGTAGGTTTCACTAACAATTTCGTCATTAATTATTTTTTACAATTTTCTATTTCGACACCTGTCACTGCATTCAGCAGAGGTATGAGATGCAAACAGAGTCAATTATTATTCCAATGATAGTTTTCGTTAGTTCTCGCATAGCCCCGACCATTTCCATGCGTTTTGATAAATAATTTTATTAATTAATTATTTTTCTAAACTTTGTTCTCCTGCCGTCGGCTCAGTATTCGCGAGACGCAAAGCTGCTGTTTCGATCACTTTTTTTACAGTTCTCAGTAGTTCTCGCACAGTTTCGACCTATTTCGTAGGTTTCACTAACAATTTCGTCAATTAATTATTTTTTACAATTTTCTATTTCGACACCTGTCACTGCATTCAGCAGAGGTATGAGATGCAAACAGAGTCAATTATTATTCCAATGAATAGTTTTCGTTAGTTCTCGCATAGCCCCGACCATTCCATGCGTTTTGATAAATAATTTTATTAATTAATTATTTTTCTAAACTTTGTTCTTCCTGCCGTCGGCTCTCAGTATTCGCGAGACGCAAAGTGCTGTTTCGATCACTTTTTTTACAGTTCTCCGTAGTTCTCGCACAGTTTCGACCTATTTCGTAGGTTCACTAACAATTTCGTCAATTAATTATTTTTTCACAATTTTCTATTCGACACCTGTCACTGCATTCAGCAGAGGTATGAGATGCAAACGAGTCAATTATTATTCCAATGATAGTTTTTCGTTAATTCTCGCATAGCCCCGACCATTTCCATGCGTTTTGATAAATAATTTTATTAATTAATTATTTTTCTAAACTTGTTCTCCTGCCGTCGGTCAGTATTCGCGAGACGCAAAGTGCTGTTCGATCACTTTTTTTTTACAAGTTCTCAGTAGTTCTCGCACAGTTTCCGACCTATTCCGTAGGTTCATCACTACCAATTTCCGTTCAATTACTTATTTTTTTCACAATTTTCTATTCGACAGCTGTCACTTGCATTTCAGCAGAGGTATGAGATGCAAACAGAGTCAATTTATTATTCCAATGATAGTTTTCCGATTAATTCTCCGCATAGCCCCGACCATTTCCATGCGTTTTGAATAAGTAATTTTTATTAATTAATTATTTTTCTAAACTTTGTTCTCTCTGCCGTCGGCTCAGTATTCGCGAGACGCAAAGTTGCTGTTTCGATCACTTTTTTTACAGTTCTCAGTAGTTCTCGCACAGTTTCGACCTATTTCGTAGGTTTCACTAACAATTTCGTCAATTAATTATTTTTCACAATTTTCGATTTCGACACCTGTCACTGCATTCAGCAGAGGTATGAGATGCAAACAGAGTCAATTATTATTCCAATGATAGTTTTCGTTAGTTCTCGCATAGCCCGACCATTTCCATGCGTTTTGATAAATAATTTTATTAATTAATTATTTTTCTAAACTTGTTCTCCTGCCGTCGGCTCGTATTCGCGAGACGCAAAGTGCTGTTTCGATCACTTTTTTTACAGTTCTCAGTAGTTCTCGCACAGTTTCGACCTATTTCGTAGGTTTCACTAACAATTTCGTCAATTAATTATTTTTTCACAATTTTCTATTTCGACACCTGTCACTGCATTCAGCAGAGGTATGAGATGCAAACAGAGTCAATTATTATTCTCACATGATAGTTTTCGTTAATTCTCGCATAGCCCCGACCATTTCCATGCGTTTTGATAAATAATTTTATTAATTAATTATTTTATAAACTTTGTTCTCTGCCGTCGGCTCAGTATTCGCGAGACGCAAAGTGCTGTTTCGATCACTTTTTTTACAGTTTCTCAGTAGTTCTCGCACAGTTTCGACCTATTTTCGTAGGTTTCCAGTAACAATTTCGTCAATTAATTATTTTTTAACAATTTTCCTATTTCGACACCTGTCACCTGCATTCAGCAGAGGTATTGAGATGCAAACAGAGTCAATGTTATTATTCCAATTGATAGTTTTCGTTATTCTCGCATAGCCCCGACCATTTCCATGCGTTTTGATAAATAATTTTATAATTAATTATTTTTTCTAAACTTTGTTCTCATGCCGTCGGCCTCAGTATTCGCGAGACGCAAAGTGCTGTTTCGATCTCATTTTTTTACAGTTCTCAGTAGTTCTCGCACCAGTTTCGACCTATTTCGTAGGTTTCACTAACAATTTCGGTCAATTAAGTCATTTTTTCACACATGTCTATTTCGACACCTGTCACTTGCCATTCAGCAGAGGTTATGAGATGCAAAACAGAGTCATATTATTCCAATGAAGTTTTCGTTAATTCTCGATAGCCCCGACATTTCCCATGCGTTTTGATAATCATTTTATTAACTAATTATTTTTCTAAAACTTGTTCTCCGGCGTCGGCTCAGTATTCGCGAGACGCAAATTGCTGTTTTCGTCACTTTTTTTACAGTTCTCAGTAGTTCTCGCACAGTTTCGAACTATTTCGTAGGTTCACTAACAAGTCGTCAATTAATTATTTTTTCACAATTTTCTATTTCGACAACCTGTCACTGATTCAGCAGAGGTATGAGATGCAAACAGAGTCAATTATTATTCCAAGATAGTTTTGTTAATTCTCGCATAGCCCCGACCATTTCCATGCGTTTTGATAAATAATTTTATTAATTAATTATTTTCTAAACTTGTTCCTCTCCTGCCGTCGGCTCAGTATTCGGCGAGACGCAAAAGCTGCTGTTTCGATCACTTTTTTTACAGTTCTCAGTAGTTCTCGCACAGTTTCGACCTATTTCGTAGGTTTCATTCACTAATCAATTTTCGTCAATTAATTATTTTTTTCACAATTTTCTATTTCGACACCTGGCCTCAACTAGCAGTCAGCAGAGGTATGAGATGCAAACAGAGTCAATTATTATTCCAATGATAGTTTTCGTAGTTCTCCGCATAGCCCCGACCATTTCCATGCGTTTTGATAAAAATAATTTTATTAATTAATTATTTTTCTAAACTTTGTTCTCCTGCCGTCGGCTCAGTATTCGCGAGACGCAAAGTGCTGTTCGATCACTTTTTTTACAGTTCTCAGTAGTTCTCGCACAGTTTCGACCTATTTCGTAGGTTTCACTAACAATTTCGTCAATTAATTATTTTTTTCACAATTTTCTATTTCGACACCTGTCACTGCATTCAGCAGAGTATGAGATGCAAACAGAGTCAATTATTATTCCAAGATAGTTTTCGTTATTCTCGCATAGCCCGACCATTTCCATGCGTTTTGATAAATAATTTTATTAATTAATTATTTTTCTAAACTTTGTTCTCCTGCCGTCGGCTCAGTATTCGCGAGACGCAAAGTGCTGTTTCGATCACTTTTTTTACAGTTCTCAGTAGTTCTCGCACAGTTTCGACCTATTTCGTAGGTTTCACTAACAATTTCGTCAATTAATTATTTTTTCACAATTTCTATTTCGACACTGTCACTGCATTCAGCAGAGGTATGAGATGCAAACAGAGTCAATTATTATTCCAATGATAGTTTTCGTTAATTCTCGCATAGCCCCGACCATTTCCATGCGTTTTGATAAATAATTTTATTAATTAATTATTTTTTCTAAACTTTTTTCTCCTGCCGTCGGCTCAGTATTCGCGAGACGCAAAGTGCTGTTTCGATCACTTTTTTTACAGTTCTCAGTAGTTCTCGCACAGTTTCGACCTATTTCGTAGGTTTCACTACAATTTCCGTCAATTAATTATTTTTTTCACATTTTCTATTTCGACACCTGTCACTGCATTCAGCAGAGGTATGAGATGCAAACAGAGTCAATATTATTCCAATGATAGTTTTCGTTAATTCTCGCATAGCCCCGACCATTTCCATGCGTTTTGATAAATAATTTTATTAATTTTATTTTTCTAAACTTGTTCTCCTGCCGTCGGCTCAGTATTCGCGAGACGCAAAGTGCTGTTTCGATCACTTTTTTTACAGTTCTCAGTAGTTCTCGCACAGTTTCGACCTATTTCGTAGGTTTCACTAACAATTTCGTCAATTAATTATTTTTTCACAATTTTCTATTTCGACACCTGTCACTGCATTCAGCAGAGGTATGAGATGCAAACAGAGTCAATTATTATTCAATGAATAGTTTTCGTTAGTTCTCGCATAGCCCGACCATTTCCATGCGTTTTTGATAAATAATTTTATTAATTAATTATTTTTCTAAACTTTGTTCTCCTGCCGTCGGCTCAGTATTCGCGAGACGCAAAGTGCTGTTTCGATCACTTTTTTACAGTTCTCAGTAGTTCTCGCACAGTTTCGACCTATTCGTAGGTTTCACTAACAATTTCGTCAATTAATTATTTTTCACAATTTTCTATTTCGACACCTGTCACTGCATTCAGCAGAGGTATGAGATGCAAACAGAGTCAATTATTATTCCAATGATAGTTTTCGTTAGTTCTCGCATAGCCCCGACCATTTCCATGCGTTTTGATAAATAATTTTATTAATTAATTATTTTTCTAAACTTTGTTCTCCTGCCGTCGGCTCAGTATTCGCGAGACGCAAAGTGCTGTTTCGATCACTTTTTTTTACAGTTCTCAGTAGTTCTCGCACAGTTTCGACCTATTTCGTAGGTTTCACTAACAATTTCGTCAATTAATTATTTTTTCACAATTTTCTATTTCGACACCTGTCACTGCATTCAGCAGAGGTATGAGATGCAAACAGAGTCAATTATTATTCCAATGATAGTTTTCGTTAATTCTCGCATAGCCCCGACCATTCCATGCGTTTTGATAAATAATTTTATTAATTAATTATTTTTCTAAACTTTGTTCTTTTGCCGTCGGCTCAGTATTCGCGAGACGCAAAGTGCTGTTTCGATCACTTTTTTCAGTTCTCAGTAGTTCTCGCACATTTCGAGCGTTCACAACGTTATTTGTAGGTTTCACAACAATTTCGTCATTAATTATTTTTTACAAATTTCTATTTCGACACCTGTCACTGCATTCAGCCAGAGGTATGAGATGCAAACAGAGTCATTATTATTCCAATGATAGTTTTCGTTATTTCTCGCATAGCCCCGACCATTTCCATGCGTTTGATAAATATTTTATTAATTAATTATTTTTCTAAACTTTGTTCTCCTGCCGTCGGCTCAGTATTCGCGAGACGCAAAGTGCTGTTTCGATCACTTTTTTTACAGTTCTCAGTAGTTCTCGCACAGTTTCGACCTATTTCGTAGGTTTCACTAACAATTTCGTCAATTAATTATTTTTTCACAATTTTCTATTTCGACACCTGTCACTGCATTCAGCAGAGGTATGAGATGCAAACAGAGTCATATTATTCCAATGATAGTTTTCGTTAGTTCTCGCATAGCCCCGACCATTTCCATGCGTTTTGATAAATAATTTTATTAATTAATTATTTTTCTAAACTTTGTCTCTCCTGCCGTCGGCTCAGTATTCGCGAGACGCAAAGTGCTGTTTCGATCACTTTTTTTTACAGTTCTCAGTAGTTCTCGCACAGTTTCGACCTATTTCGTAGGTTTCACTAACAATTTCGTCAATTAATTATTTTTTCACAATTTTCTATTTCGACACCTGTCACTGCATTCAGCAGAGGTATGAGATGCAAACAGAGTCAATTATTATTCCAATGATAGTTTTCGTTAGTCTCGCATAGCCCCGACCATTTCCATGCGTTTTGATAAATAATTTTATTAATTAATTTTTTTTCTTTTGTTCTCCTGCCGTCGGCTCAGTATTCGCGAGACGCAAAGTGCTGTTTCGATCACTTTTTTACAGTTCTCAGTAGTTCTCGCACAGTTTCGACCTATTTCGTAGGTTTCACTAACAATTTCGTCAATTATTATTTTTTCACATTTTCTATTTCGACACCTGTCACTGCATTCAGCAGAGGTATGAGATGCAAACAGAGTCAATTATTATTCCAATGATAGTTTTCGTTAGTTCTCGCATAGCCCCGACCATTTCCATGCGTTTTGATAAATAATTTATTAATTAATTATTTTTCTAAACTTTGTTCTCCTGCCGTCGGCTCAGTATTCGCGAGACGCAAAGTGCTGTTTCGATCACTTTTTTTACAGTTCTCAGTAGTTCTCGCACAGTTTCGACCTATTTCGTAGGTTTCACTAACAATTCCGTCAATTAATTATTTTTTCACAATTTTCTATTTCGACACCTGTCACTGCATTCAGCAGAGGTATGAGATGCAAACAGAGTCAATTATTATTCCAATGATAGTTTTCGTTAATTCTCGCATAGCCCCGACCATTTCCATGCGTTTTGATAAATAATTTTATTAATTAATTATTTTTCTAACTTTGTTCTCCTGCCGTCGGCTCAGTATTCGCGAGACGCAAAGTGCTGTTTCGATCACTTTTTTTACAGTTCTCAGTAGTTCTCGCACAGTTTCGACCTATTTCGTAGGTTTCACTAACAATTTCGTCAATTAATTATTTTTCACAATTTTCTATTTCGACACCTGTCACTGCATTCAGCAGAGGTATGAGATGCAAACAGAGTCAATTATTATTCCAATGATAGTTTTCGTTAGTTCTCGCATAGCCCCGACCATTTCCATGCGTTTTGATAAATAATTTTATTAATTAATTATTTTTCTAAACTTTGTTCTCCTGCCGTCGGCTCAGTATTCGCGAGACGCAAAGTGCTGTTTCGATCACTTTTTTACAGTTCTCAGTAGTTCTCGCACAGTTTCGACCTATTTCGTAGGTTTCACTAACAATTTCGTCAATTAATTATTTTTTTACATTTTCTATTTCGACACCTGTCACTGCATTCAGCAGAGGTATGAGATGCAAACAGAGTCAATCGTTATTCTTACCATAGTTTTCGCTAGTTCTCGCATAGCCCCGACCATTTCCATGCGTTTTGAATAAATAATTTTATAATTAATATTTTTAAAATTTTTTTCTCCTGCCGTCGGCACAGTATTCGCGAGACGCAAAGTGCTGTTTCGATCACTTTTTTGATAGTTCTCAGTAGTTCTCGCACAGTTTCGACCTATTTCGTGGTTTTCAATAACAATTCCGTCAATTATTAATTTTTACAATTTTCCATTTCGACTCCTGTCACTGCATTCAGCAGAGGTATGAGATGCAAACAGAGTCGATCATTATTTCTACAATAGTTTTCACTAGTTTCACATAGCCCGACCATTTCCATGCGTTTTGATAAATAATTTTATTAATTAATTATTTTTCTAAACTTTCTCCTGCCGTCGGCGCAGTATTCGCGAGACGCAAAGTGCTGTTTCGATCACTTTTTTTTACAGTTCTCAGTAGTTCTCGCACAGTTTCGACCTATTTCATAGGTTCCACTACAATTCCGTCAATTAATTATTTTTAACAATTTTCATTCCGAGCCTGTCACTGCATTCAGCAGAGGTATGAGATGCAACAGAGTCAATCGTTATTCTTACAATAGTTTTCGCTAGTTCTCACATAGCCCCGACCATTTCCATGCGTTTCAATAAAATATTTTATTAATTAAATATTTTTAAAACTTTTTTTCTCCTGCCGTCGGCACAGTATTCGCGAGACGCAAAGTGCTGTTTCGATCACTTTTTGATAGTTCTCAGTAGTTCTCGCACAGTTTCGACCTATTTCGTGGTTTCAATAACAATTCGTGTCAATAATTAATTTTTAACAATTTTCCATTCCGACTCCTGTCACTGCATTCAGCAGAGGTATGAGATGCAAACATAGTCAATCGTTATTCCTACAATAGTTTTCGCTAGTTCTCACATAGCCTGACCATTTCCATGCGTTTGAATAAATAATTTTTATTTATTATTTAAAAAAATTTTTCTCCCTCCGTCGGCACAGTATTTGCGAGACGCGCAAAGTGCAAACAGTTTCGATCACTTGTGCGCGCTAATTTATTTTTTAAAATTTATTTTTCAATGTACTTAATATTATTAAAAACAATTTTATTATTGTGGATTTCAAATTTGGTCCTAAAAAATAGAGGAATGAAAAAAGTAAAAATGCTCAGATGCAAATGAAAAGTTAATCTTTATTTATAAATACTAGATAGTTTTACTTTTTGTGTTAAAAATTTAACATAATAATTGCAAGCTATTTTCATGGAGGGACCACATTATCACTCCTGTTTTTTTTCCGATCCGTATAACGCATTGTCGTCATATTTTATAAATAATATCTTAAGTATTAGATTTTACAATTTTGTGTCTAAATTGATTAAACAAACTCTGTCCTTCTTCTTCTGGATGGTTGATTAATGACATTTTCCCACTTCTGCAGCATCGCTATCCATTCTGCATTTCTGAAATAAACTGGTCAGGTGTTCTAAGCTCTCTTGTTTCATGTTTAATTATTTCTGCAGGGATCAGTGCCGGGACTTGTGTTTTTTCCGCTTTTTATCATTTGCAGATTTTATGACTTTGTTTATACTTAGTTATTTTGGTTGAGGATGCTCTTACTTGGACATTCTGTTGCTGTTGCTACTTCTGAAATTCTGGTCTATTTTCTTTTTAATAGTTTTGAAAGTAACTCACCGCTGAAGCGAAATTGACGCATTATATTCTTTTCTTATTCCAGTCGTAGTGATTTTATAATTATCCAGTTTTTTTTACTTT
>NW_023415650.1:0-25540 GCF_013373865.1 Monomorium pharaonis | reverse complement strand
ACGGTGCTCCGATGTTGGAAATTTCAAACACGCCGGTACAACTTTCGCCGTGATTAAGAGGAAGATCGCTTCTGCCTGACGCCAGATTCTACGCAACGGGTATTCTGATTAATAATTCGTGACATGGTACAAGGGAGGGAAAAGGGCGAGGTCCTACGGGTCCTCGCGGCTTTGCCTCACCGGGAGTTGCCGAACATCGGGTAACTGTCTTCCGTTACACGCGCGGAAGAACAAAACCGATCGCTGTCGTGTCATCGGAAACTTGAAACACGCTCGACTAACTTTGCCGCAATTAAGGAGCGAGCGGAGTAAATGGCGCAATTTTGGACGCTCTCCAGGGCGACGCGCGCTCGGAATACAATAGCTCTTTGGTCGATAAAATTTTTAAATCAGAAGCGTTACACGCGATTAGAAGACGTATCGCGAGCGCAATGTAACGTTATCGAACGAGAACAACTGCGAGAAGCGAGAGGGAATAAACGTAGGTAAGATACTGAACGCGAATTTCTCGCGTTACACGTGTACAACGCGCGAGCACGTTGTATCCCGCGAGAACATTCGATGCATATCCATATATCTGCCCGTGGAAGTCTGAGACACGTACACAAAACACCGGACTCCATCCCACTGTAAGACGTTGTACTCTTGAGAACGGTTGCAGTTTTCTCGCTGGTGCCTCGCGCCGAGAGAGCGAGGGGTGAGAAAGAAGGGAGGAAATGCGGAAAAACAGTCACGTTTATCATGGAGCTCGGGCGGCAGAATAGCGCGAGAGGCGGAAATGCGGGAGGTATAAGCGTAGGAGAATGGCCTACGCATAAGAATAAAGTGCTGTAATGTACAGTGTCTCTCGCCCCTCGCCGTAAAGAAGAATGCTAAATGTCTCGTTGCGCGGAAACACTCGACACAATGATTTCATTACATAAAGTTTGTACGAAACATAAGTCAGCATGACACCCCTTATTCTGTCGTTAGCAGTCAGTTATTAACACTTCTTTGTTTTCTGATACCTTTTAGCATTCGTGTTCCTCGTTAATTTTCAGCTTTTACAAGTATATAACAATCATTAAGCAATTTTTACATGTCCTTTAATATTTTTAGAAAGCATCTGCGTTCAGTTTTAAAAAAATTGTGTACAAATATTTTATAATTGCAGCCGACAATATCAGAGAAATGCATGTTTTAATACAAAAATTAATATTTTGTAATACAAAAATTTTAATACAAAAATTCAATTACAAACTTAAAGAAAATAACTTAAAAAAAAAAAATACTTTTATACCTTAAAGCTTTGACATTCTAAACTACAAAAACGAAAATAGTTCCAATGTCGACTGTCTAAAAAGTCGAGTGATTCAGTATGAGTAATCTGAAAATAACGTTTTTAATATATACAAAAAATATAAATTAAAGAGGTGTATTACATTTTAAACAATGCATTTTTTATTAACGTAGCGTTACAAATTTGAAACTAATGACAAGATTTTAGCATATATTTATATTTATATTTCAACGCAAATATAATGTCATATTTCAGCCCAAAATTATCGCTTAAATTACATTTTTTTATTAATTCGTGAAATCCTTACAATAAGTAAAACCTAATTGAAAATAAAGAAAACAAAAAAATTCAGCCACAGAAAGAACTCATTCTATACATGAGAGACATCTTGGGTTATTCGTGTCCCAGAGTAAATTTCGGAGATGTCTTGGATGAAGGACACTCACGAACGAAGACTGGCAATATACTAAGTCTGTTCCCTAGATTTCAAACTTTTTTAGGGATGGAGATTTATCCAGGTATTCTTATTATTCAAAAAAAAATAGAGCGGGACACAAACGCTTTAAGTTGTGCATTAAACGTTAAGATTTAATTGTAATTGATGGATTATAATAATAACTGATTAGCTGTAAGATATGATTAAGTGTCAAATTGTGGGTTGTACGTAGATAATCTTTTCATCCTTACTATTTAAAAAATGTATACCTAAAAATTTATTTTACGAGTAAAATAAATTTTAGATTATATAACGAAGAAGTAGAAACAAAAAGTCATACTTGAATATCACGGATGTAAAACAATGTTAAAACAATGCGCTTAAATAGTAAAGTAAAATATAAGTACGATACACAGAGAGAGGAAGAGGGAAAGAGAGGCGTATAGGAAGAGAAACTAGCTACCAGTGACTCTGACACTTTAAAGTGGATTTGCGATAGCTGCAATGCTCGAGAAAATAAACCGGTTTATCACATCGGGCTTTTATATACATATATACTAATTCTATATAACGTAATATACGCACTATGTATTCGTAGAGAAAACAAAACTAATACACAAGTAATAGAATAATTATATAATCGAATTATCATGTAGAATTACTGAGGAAATAAACTTCTCTTACATCAAAATCAAATTATTAAAGAAATGTAGAAATAAAATCTTCTGTCTCTTCGTGAATGAAATGTTATCGATATATGTATAATGTTATTTTGTTACATAGTAGACATGAAAAATAATGTAAATATGAGAGAGTCGTGGGACTCGCCGGGAAAGGGCGTAGTACGCCCAGGAAAGTGCTGAGGTCGACGTGTCCGTCTTTTTCCACTTGCGAGGCGACGCAGTAGAAATCGACGAGTTTGCGCGGCAAGGGTGCACTCACAGCGCGCAGAGGCAGAGCAGACCACGCTGGTACATGCGCAATAGTGTATTGATCCTGCAAATTTCAGATGCACGTACCAGCATCCCAGTGGTCCAGCGGCTGTACACAATGTCATTTCTGCTCGACGTTCTTCCGGCGTTTCGCGAGCGGAACGGTCCGCACGAGTAATGAAAGCCGGATTGAAGTCCGCCTGGAATACCGTCGACTGATAAACGCGCGCTAGAGATCGAACATATCCCAGATTTACGGCAGATTATGATACACAAGAAGGGCACGGGATAAAAGCGTCGTAATTTAGAGAACGAGTACGAGGAAACCGTGGAGGCCGAAGCGCAAGTATGCCACAATTTTTAGATTACGTTCGATACATGTATAGATGCCGACTTCGATACTCGTAAATATATCTATAGTTGCTCGGTGAAATTGATAAGTTGTAAAAATATAGACGCAATGAACGGTTTTCGAAATACAGTTTTCATTTCAGAATACTTTCCTATGGATAATTATAGTGTAAAAGCGACAATAATTACATATAGAAACGATTGTTTATGTTCAAATGTTGTGAAAAATAACAGTATAATATTTTAGATATTATTTTATAGAAATAATGTATTTTTTAAACTTACATTATTTGTAAATGTATTTATACAATACATACAATTTTATACAATTAATATATCCGTGAGTTACGTTAATTTATGTTATCTGTACAATGATTCTAGCAGAAAAAAATTGTGCTACTCGAATACTTTAGGACGCAAAATTATATACAAGTATAAATCCGATGTCAATAATCTTGCAAATTTCACTTTACATATTAATCTCTCAATATTTGATATACTTCTTGTAAAAATTAATACGGACAAACGGGTATGCTTAATGCAACAGGTTCATAATTCTACAACTAACAACTCGCAAAGCTTGGCTATCGAAATAGTATTATAAGTATTAATTAAATTAAATTAAAAGTAGCTTTTAGTTGGGAGAATTACGAAAACAGTATAAACAATAATTGAATAAAAACGAATCAAATGTAGAATAACTTCTATTACTATAATATTATAAGAAAATTTTTATTCCTTATTTTATTTGCTTTCTGAATAAGGAACAATTTTATGTCAATTTATAGAATATCCTTTCTTAAAAAAAGCCATGTTCGGTTTATTAATATTTCTGTACAGGATGTTTTCGATGAGCCTTGTCTAATCACGCACGTTTAAATCGCAAGACAAAATGATTTTCTCCTTAATCATCCTGATTCTTTCTGTGGGAATCTGCTACAGCAATCCAGACGCTAAAAGACTTTACGATGATTTGCTCTCAAATTATAATCGACTGATACGACCTGTGTCTAATAATACTGATACTGTTATCGTAAAATTAGGACTCCGTCTCTCACAGTTAATAGACCTTGTACGTAACATATATATTTTATGCAATAATATAATTATGCTATAATAAAAAATTATCATAATAAATTGATATGCAATACGTATGTAAATTGCATCGGTACAACTGGTACAACTTTTTTTAACAAACCTGACATTTGCAGAATTTAAAAGATCAAATCTTAACGACGAACGTCTGGTTAGAGCATGTAAGTTGTTGTAAAAAAAAAATTTTAACTGCAAATGAAAAGATCAACATATGACCAAAGTTGAATTATTTCAGGAATGGCAGGGACCATAAATTCCAGTGGGATCCTTCGAATACGGTGGTGTCACTGAACTCTACGTGCCCAGCGAGCATATATGGCTGCCCGACATTGTACTTTATAACAAGTACGTGATGCTGCGTGATATCGTAGTATCGCTTTTACGAATTATCGCGATGAGAAAATATAAGCACGCTGCGCATGATGTACTGCAAATTGCGTTTCTAGTTTTATTGATTCTTCCTCCAAATATTGTAAATTATAAATTTAAAAAATTTATAACGCCTCGAAATAACGAGCCTTATTTTCAGTGCGGACGGGGAATACGGTGTGACGACTATGACTAAAGCCATTTTGCACTACACCGGCAAAGTGCTTTGGACCCCTCCGGCAATTTTTAAATCCTCTTGCGAAATAGACGTTAGATACTTTCCCTTCGATCAGCAAACCTGTTTCATGAAATTCGGCTCATGGACGTACGATGGTTTCCAAGTAAGTAAATCAATTGTCTTAATATAATACAAAGTATAATTTGTTATCTTTAAAGACAAAGCATAATTAATTAAAAGATCATGTCTACTCTAATGTGTTACACTCTCTCCCACTTAAAAATATCTTCTTCAGATCGACTTAAAGCACATTAATCAAAATGTGGGGTGACAAGGTCGAAGTAGGTATCGACCTGCGAGAATATTATCCAAGTGTGGAATGGATATATTGGGTGTTCCGGCAGAACGTCACAAAAATACTACCCGTGTTGTCTCGAGCCCTATCCCGACATTTTCTTCAACATAACTTTACGTCGAAAAACGCTGTTCTACACGGTGAATCTTATAGTGCCGTGCGTCAGCATTTCTTATCTGTCGGTTCTTGCCTTTTACTTGCCGGCCGATTCTGGAGAGAAGATCGCTCTCTGCATTAATATCTTGCTATCGCAGACCATGTTCTTCTTACTAATATCCGAGATTATACCATCCACGTCGCTGGCGCTACCGTTGCTCGGCAAGTATCTACTTTTCACGATGATCCTAGTCGGACTGTCGGTCGTGATAACGATCATTATTCTGAATGTGCACTATCGCAAACCGAGCACTCATAGAATGGCACCTTGGGTGAGAAGAATCTTCATCAGAAGATTGCCAAAGCTACTTTTGATGAGGGTACCCGACGATCTTCTCAATGATCTTGCCGCGCATAAAATACATGGAAGAGGAAAATCAGCAAAGAAAAGCAAGTTTAACGCTGCTATCGCGGCTGCGGCGCAATCATCGATAATATCTTCGCCGGATTCTGCCCGTCATCAACGAATCGACGGTATAATCTCTTTAAATAGGTTAACAGATCTTTAATTATTGCTCATACGCACTGATTATTTTAATTTCAATTTTAATTTTAACTTTAATTAATATTTATCCATTTTATACCTCTAATCAATCAAAATTAACATCCGTGCAATATTATAAAAAAATATCAACACACGTAAAACATGTTTATATAATTTTATATATTATAAATGACAAGGAAATGATTATATGTAATTATCGGCATTTTAGGTTGCAACGGTTTACATAGAACAACTGCTCATAACCGATTTTTAGTCGGTAGTTTAGGATATAATGGACTCCCAACAGTCATGTCTGGTCTTGACGAGTCGTTGAGCGATGTAACGCCAAAGAAAAATACCCTTTCGAGCTGGAAAAGGCTTTGCACAATGTCATGTTCATCCAGCACCACATACAACGCCAGGATGAATTTAATGCGGTACATTCTCTTTTAGAAATCCAATAACACAAATAAAAGAAAGAACCAAAAAATAATTATAATGCAAGAATCCCAAAGAAATTATTTTAAAAGAGAGACATTTAATAATTTCTATTGTTTCTGAAGATACAAAAATATTATTACGAATAAAAACGATATGTATGAATGATTGAGGAACAATTCCATAATAAAAGAAAAAAATATTCAAAATTATTTTGCTCTCTTTAATAAATATATACATTCCGAATGCTCGTTAAAATATATCATTTTGTATAATCTGTACTATGTTTTCCATTATGTGATTGCAGGAAGATCAAGATTGGGGTTTCGTCGCGATGGTTCTCGATCGTCTGTTTCTGTGGATGTTCACGATAGCTTCAATAGTTGGAACCTTCACTATCCTATGCGAAGCACCGGCACTCTATGACGACACGAAACCGATTGATATGGAATATTCCTCTGTTGCTCAACAGCAATTTCTGCCACCTGGTCAGGAGTTGCTGAAGAATATCGTATAAGCGTATTCGTTCGAGCACGCGCGATGTGTTTCTATTATCAGCATGAAAGGGAAGCGGCGAACTGTCTTTCCGAGTATAGCAAGTTGTGATAGGTCATGACCATGGAACCGAAGAACCATTTCCAAACGCGAAATGCAGTTCGCAATCGTTCATTATATATATTATAATTCGTACTCGACATTCAAATTATATCTAGATAAATTATAGTCTTAAATTTTAAGACGTATATATGGAGAATTTTAAAACCGAATATAACTACAACATTAGTATATATATTCGGTTCTAGGAACTGGCCTAATGATGAAAACGTGATTTAATTCTGAAACAGACAATTCGCTGGCTTGCCTCGTGAGCGACGATTACAACACGATTATATTCCCGAAACAATTTGTATTTGTATCTACTATTATACGCGCAAATAGTGTGCGACTCGTTCTTTGATAATGATGACGTCTATTGATGTTTGCAATGTTACAACAGAAGACTTCACGATAGATATCATTTGTAAAACTTTTGGTAACGTTGGTTACACAGACGATATATAACAGTGGTATCTTATTCGCACATTAAAATCTATATATAGGACTTTCATGCTCCAATTAATATCTTCCCGAAGAGCAATCAATTCATATATGTAGCGTAGTTTTTCGATAAATTATAACTGAACTTTTTTCATTACGAGAATACGCATATACATATACATACGTGTGTGTGTGTGTGTGTGTGTGTGTGTGTGTGTGTGTGTACACACATATATATATACACACACATACACACTTTGTTCGATATACCGATGTACGCATTGAAAGCCAAAATAAAAATTAAAAAATCAAAAGTTAATTAAATCTTTTCTTTATTAAATAAGATAATATATCTTAACCTGGAAATACGAACACGTTTACAACTGAATATATGTTTTATTATTTCATATATTATACAAAAGTATGATACAATACTTGCGATAATACGTGTGAAATAAACATAAAGTAGATAGAACAAAATATATTTTCACGTTTAAGACTAGTTTAATATCTTATTGTTAGTGCCTGAATTTGAAATAATATATTTGTTTATGAGATAAATTATAGTTTATTATATATTAATTAAATATATTATATATTATTTTAAAAAATTATCGGGAATTATAGTGAAAGATAGAGCAAACGCAGAAAATATTACAGGATAGGTAATATTAAAAAATATACGAAAAATTAAAATCTTTAAATTAATAAAAATCATTATTTCATCAAACATAGCAAATTGACAAACATCATGATTTTAATTGTTATAATTATTTAACAAAAATTTAATATAAATCTTTAGAAATCAAATGCTTTCAGTCTAATTATTTTATTATATAATTAAAAGCCTAGAACGCACTGACATATCAGAACGTTCAACTTCTAATTTATATTAGAATTGCACTAGCAAAAAATGTTCAGCGATAGAAGAACTTTAAAAATATCGAGTTTTACGTTTTAAAAGTGTTTTAAAAGGAATTCATCAAAAAGTGACTAAAAACAAGTTACATGAACAAATAAAAATTGAGGACAATAATCATAATAATAATTACACAAAGATACTAGAAACCAGGTTCTTTTGGAACAATAAGGCTCCCTGAGTTGTTCCAATCCATACAAGATCAGACTCAAGATGTGCGCGCGCGCGCGCGTGTGTGTGTGTGTATGTGTGTAAAAAAACAAAATTTAGAAAGAGAGAAGAAGCACGAGAATTGATTATATAGAGTAAAAGGATTTAAAAACATCAATTACTTCAATGAGGAAAGAGGAACAAAAAATTACTTCGTTTTTATTATTTTGGCATTTCTCTGCAAAGCTTTAATTTTTCACTGCCAAACATTCTCAGGTGTTTTCCAGTACTACATTTCTTCAAATTAAAAAAGATTCTTCGTAGAAGACATGCTAAATAAACAAATGTCTTAGAATAATGATTAATAGTTATTTACTTATACTGTGCTATTTACTACATTCTGGCACCATTGAAGACATATTCTTAACAAATGTCGTACATTTAATAAATCGCAATGAATAATAAAATGGACCTAAGCTACCATTTAATAGTAATTAAATAAAATTAAAATACATCGTAATTATAGAAAAACATATAATGTATTTTAAAACTACGTCATATAAAACCCCAATGTTATTATTTGCATAATTTATTTAAAATTATAAGATTTTGTTTCTTTGAAACTGTACAAAATAAAAATAAACATTATTTGGTGAATAAATCTTGAACTTTAAAAAATAGTTGGTTGAACATGGTAAATAAGAACATAGTATAAAATTAATTTATTTATCTGTGATTGTGTCTAATAGTTACTGCTATTGGTTGTTAATTGCTAATCATTTAACCAAGTAACAAAACTTTTATTAACAGTCATTGATATAGGGATAACAGAGAAATAGATATAAAAAATATGATTACACACACACACACACACACACACACACACACACACACACACACACACACACACACACACACACACACGCACGCACGCACGCACGCACGCACGCACGCACGCACGCACGCACACGCACGCACGCACGCACGCACGCACACGCACACACGCACGCACGCACGCACGCACGCACACACGCACACACGCACATATATATATTGGTTTGTGAATTTCATCAAAGCAGTGTTTCTCAATTAATAAAGCATTGCTCATTTTGATATTTGTAAAATGCTATCGCTCAAAAGTAATCTTTAAAAAAATGAACAAGTATATCATAAAATCTTTTATTGGAAGCTTGATGTTATCCTATAATACTAAACTGTAATACTAATTTAATACTGCTTGAAAAAATAGATTCTTTTTCTATAGCTATAAAAATTTAGAAAAATAAAAGATGAATATAAAATAAATTTAAATGATTGAGAAATACTGCGTTATATCTCTTGAACTGTTCATCAAACTCACTCGTTGTGGAATGTTATCTGTTTGGCTATCTAGGTTAATATACAGGCAAAATTATGTCATGATATATGTAAGAAAGTAAGAACAATAATGCACAGGTCAATCTGTTTCACTTATCTAACTTATTGTGGATTTTAAAATTCGAAACTTATAATCGACAAATGCATCCATCACAATTCTTGACGTTTCAATAAGACTATGCTATTATAAATTTACCTACAGTAAATATATCTCTCCAGTCTCTATTGTACTGTCTAAATATACTGTTAAAAACAAATTAAATAATAAAATCGTATATTAAATTAATAACTAATATGAAATTTGAATTGCATATTAATTTTTTAGTAAAAATTAAAAAGTAATTTTTCAGTGAAATGTGGAAACCTGCTAGAAAAATTTTAATATAAAATATCAGAATACAAGATGGAAAAGTTTAAATGCTCGTGAATCTATTGATACCACATGATGAAACAGTTATTGAAACTTAAATGATATAAACCAGAGAAAGTTCGGTCTAACACCGAGAAATTATATTATTCAAGATTATACTTCTTAATCTGACTTGGGATAAAGAAAGTATGGAACACATCAGATTACGATGCCGCAAGACACGAAAGTCACTTTTAAAAGATTTCTCTTCTGCTGCCCTAATGCTTATCAGTTTTATTTTCTTTGCATAAATATAAATAATTTTTTAAATAAAAAATTAAATGTAACTTATATGCCCTTATCATGCTAGAGGTTTGTAAACCTTCTTTCATTGTAAAAAATATATGTTATTTTTTTATAATGCGCTTATATGATATATATTCGGCTAAATTCGCGGAGGCACGCTTAGATATATACTTATGCTGCCGCATATCAAGTTTCATAGGAAGAAAACTAGTTTATATTCTTTGTAAATACTATTCTTCCAAGTTATATATTTGGTATAATATAAAAATAAAAATACACGAGAATAATATTTTGGACACGAAATAAAACGGCTTTCATAGTTATCATTATTTCGTCTACTTTGTTTATACTTATGAATATCATAATATAATTGAATTCATTAAGCATATAAAATTACTATATAAAATAGTATACTAATATACTATTATAAAATAGTATAATTACAACATTATATTGTAACACCTAAAATATTCGAGATCAAATTTGAATAATTCAAATTTAAATAACGTAAAACAATAAAAGTGTCCAAAAGTATTCTCGTCTCCAACTTTCCAACGATGACATCGCATATATAATTTTTATTTTACAATGAAAATCTAAAAGCACAAAAGACTTCTATATAATATACTAGATTAGTACTATGTTAATGATAATGTTTCAAATAAAATTCCTATTTAAGTAAATCTCATTATAAAATCACGTAAATTTAAATATTAAAAAATATTAATTTTATATACAACTAAAATATTAATATATTTTATTTTTATTGTATATAATTCTAACATTTTTATTTAAAAAACTAAATAATTTAATGAGAATTTTATTATGTTCTGGAAAGGCAAAAAGTAAAGTCACATGAATATGCAGAACGCAATTAACTAATATTTTTTATAAATTTCTTTGCAATAAGATAATAAAAAAAGAATTTAGAAAAATAGAAAAGGATTATTTTCTTCGTATATTAGGTCTGCCTTTGCGAAATATATTTGTAATTCTTTCCTTATAAATCACACTTTGTATCACTTCTTGCCTTACAATTGCATGTTTTAAAATATAAAATATAAATATCTAGTATTATTATATAAAAGTCTGTGATATTCATAATCAATGTCACTTTTATCTGTCACAATCTAGAGTTCATATACTCATCTATATCTTCTAAATTTCACACATGTTAGATTAAACAGAACTTGACTTCGATAAATTTTTATTCGCGTATTATAATGCAATGATCTTTTTAAGTTTGAAGAATCACGTAAGAATATGTAACTTACACTCTTAACGATTCTTCTTTCCTGTCCTGTGTGATAAGCGAAGGGATATCGATCAGCTCTTTATAAATTTGTAAAGCATCTCGATACACGGGAGGCTGGAATCTAAATGTAATTCGCACTTGTAATTTTAAAATCAACCTTTCCACGTGCCAATATAATTTTTGCAGTTTGGACAGAAGTGATGAACGCTCATGAAAGCATTCATACAGTATGGCAGGCATGAACAGAGGCAGCATCTGAAATAAGAGAATATCAAATTTATCTAAAATTAAAGCTATTTATAAGAACATTGACAATTAACAAAATCATTTTGCATCGCATTTACATAATATTTTGTCACAAATACAATTTTTTACGCAACAATATGCAATATTTTGTAAAAAATGATGCAAATTGATAATTATCAATTAAAAATCGCTTTACATTTCAATAGTTAAGTAATAAAAAAAACTTCATTAAAAGATATAATTAATATGTGAAATTTAAAATAAATGCAAATTACAAATATGTAATGCAAGTTTCTTGACTCACCCAAGTAAGCAAAGTACAATGCAGCAAATGTGAGCGCTCGGTTGATGATCCGATATTGTGGTAGTTTTGATATCGGCGTGACATGTCGGACAGGTCATTTTTACTGCGTTTGGCCCGAGAGTATACACTACGTGTTGTTGAATGACCCGTACTTCCGTCTGCGGTACGGAATTCAACTCCGCGTTGAAACTCCGCGGTTGTGATGTTGATTGGCTCGAGCCCGGGTAAACTGACGGTGTAGGCATTGTTGTTTGATTTGGCGGCTGACTGTCTAAAATTGAATAAGATTTATATAAGATTTATTCTCCTATATACATAGTTTTTTTATCATCAAAAATCAACAAATAAAAAATCAATCATAATTTTTGTTATAATCTATTATAAAAGAAATAAATAAAAATATATATACACAACATTTACAAATTTGCAAATAATATTTTTCAATTTTCAATCAAATTCCTTTTATATATCAAGATATCACGTACATGGCATAGGCATTTGTATTGGCGTGTTTCCCAAGGGGTATGGTGTGGGAAGAACTGGTGGTGCTCCTCCTGTGTTAGCTATGGCTTCCTCGTAAGACGGCGGAGCCGTTGGTAGAGGAGCCGAAGGTTGAGCCGCATGAAGACCTATGTTCTTCTCCATTTTTCCTAAAAACAAAAAGAGAAAGTTACAATCAATAACAATATTTTATATTCAAAGATAATAATATATATTGAAATATAAAAACTAAATAAATTATTTGTCTTTGTAACATAAAAAATATTCTCAAATTTTTCAGAGATATATTTCCTCTCACATTCTATATTTTTTCTTTGTTATAGTAAATAATTTATATAAATATAAATAACAATCTTTCAACTTATATGTTTTAGTTTTATAATTTCATGATTCATTTTTCACATAATTATAATAAATGAGGAATAATCGAACTATCTACTTCTTTGCATACAAATTATATTAATATACTTTGTTTTTGTTAACATTTTTGTTTGCAATAAAATGCCACGCAAGCAAAACTAAACAAATTTATGACTTTATCCATAAAAAATCGACGCAGAATTGTCGTAATCGTAATTTTTTTGCACAAAATACATCTCCCCCCTGCGCTTATAAAATTAATATTAATACGTTCAAGCAAGTTTCTTAGAAGATTTATAAATGAGGAAATAATACAATTTCGCGGTACATTATCATCAATCTTACAAATGTATTTATGCAACACAATATCACAAGGTTAAACTATCGCGTAAAATAAAGCGTACGTATGTAATAATTATTGTAATACTATTATGATAGTGATAAAGAGATGTATTATCAAAGACTAATAAATTTCTTCGTATAAAACTAATGTAATGTTATAAATATTCTTAAATGTTAAAAAAATAACATTTTTATTATTTATCTTTACAGCAAAAAATCTAAGCTTCAACAAACTTTCAAAACCAAGAGAAAAGATACTTTATGCTCAATTTCCAGGATTTAGACATATTACATCAATAAACTATCTGTGTATGTAGTGCATATAAAAAGATCTAGGAAACACGGAAAAGTGTGGGATCTTAAGATGAAAGGCCACGTAAGTATGTACACGGCATGTAAGAAGACTCGCAATAACATTTAAACGTAAATAACGAATGAGCACACATTTATGTACTGGCGCGCGAATAGAAAGTTGGGCGGATGTTAAGTAACAGAGACACGATATATATTTGCCAGCGGAGCTGTACGTAGAAAGCTCAGAATCCCGAGTGCATGCTAGTGCCTCGTAATATTATATTGTACTTTGAACAATTTACGATATTTTATTTTAAAATTAATATGTTATACAAAAGCGTGAATGCATTTATGGTTTTGCGTTTAAACGAATGTGATCTACATTAATATGAGAATTGACTACGTTACATAAAGAGTTTTCCCGTTGTTTTATCCATAACATTTTTCAATCTTAAAACAAATTGACTATTGACGAAAATAGATCTTCTAGTAATTGGAAATGTGATAATTCTATAATATATAACATCTTATTTAATTAAATAATGTTAACGCAAAATTTCAAATAGTTTTCTTATATTTATGTATAATTATTTTAGAAAATAATCATGAGAGAAATCTCTCACAAAAAAATGATTCTTTTTCTCGTATATCATACTTTTGCCAAGTGAAATGAATTGTTTCAATCTCCGTTTCCGTGTTATTCAGTGCTTCCGCTAGGAAATGGAAAACTATACAGACCATTAACGAATAAAGAGTTGGATTTTAAGAGAAGCTTCCATGAAATTGTAACATGTTTTTAATTGATAGCGAATGCAAGCGTATACGAGACGAAACATAAGTTTATTACACATTAGTATGTTACAGATAGATTTCCTTGAAATGTTTCCGCGTTGTCGTGATTTCTCCGGAGCTTCTATTACATACTCGTTTCTGATCGGATAAGAAGAGAACAATAAACTATGAGTAATGCGGATATAATAAAAGTTATCTCGAATTATCACTACTTGTTTTCAAATAAGAAATCATAACGCAAAATTATATGATTATACGACTTATCTATTTATATTTATTTATTTAAATATTTTTCTTTAAAAAATGCTGTAAAGTATTAATGTTATTTCTATATTCTTTTACTACTAAATTTTCTTTAAATAATTTATTTTAAAAATTATATATTATATTTAATCAGTATTATATATATATATATATATATATAGTTATTATAAAACATTAATTAAATTTGATAAAAGTGATAAAAGAGATAAGAGAGAGGTGTTATGCATAGGGTACGGTGATAGAAAATTTAAGAAACAATTTATAGATAAAATAAGACAAAAATCAAGAATAACAAAATTGCGATTAAAGCTTTGTTTTTAATTATAAATATTTCAATATTCAGTACAAAAAGTCCTAAAGTGCACGTAAATATTTAAATATTATAATTTAAAAACAAAACCTGCATTGAAAATGTATTACTCTTGAATTTGTAATTCTGAATGTTTAAATATTCATGCAAAAAAGTGGCAGAAACATAAATATTTAAACGTTTATAATTAAAAAACAAAATCTTAATCACAATTTTATTAGTTTTGATTTCCGTTCTATTTTGTTATCTGAAGTCAATTTTTTAATTTTCCCCTACTTATTGTCGAACGCTTAATTATAAATAAATATAAATAATTAAAGCTTTTATAAAATTTTTTTTATTTCTCTTACCTGTTATCACTTTTATCAAGCTTTTCTTAATTTTTTATAACACTGCAATATATATAAAATTTTTATAACACTGCAATATGTCTAAAATATTTCAAGTACATTATGATTTCAAATATCATAAGAAAATCCTACAAAAATTAAAAAATAATTGACAGTAAACTATACACATATATTACAAATAATTTTGTGTTTTATGAAGGAAAAATTAAATTTAAATGATAAATGAGCTCATTTTTTGTGCTAACGATTATCTGAATCATTAATGGTTATTTGTAAGTCATCCAGAAATTTGACGTCAAAAGAGTTGAGTCTTTCAAACTCTTTTTTTCATAAAAATTAACGAAACAAGCACACAAATTTACGTCATACTCGTATAAAATAAATTTTGATTAGGGATAAAAAACAACTTGCTGACAGATAAAATCTCAATTACGAACGTACACGTATAGATATATGATACTCGAAAATAATTCACGTGAATATTCGATGCATGCAGTTCCTTCGAAAAATTGACGCAGAATACGATTCGCGCGTGTTAAACATCGCGGACAAAGCGATATGTAATGAGTTACAAGCAAAAGGGAACAAGAGTCCATCGTGATGAAACGCCTGGTCGCGCTCATTAAAAAAAAGGAGACAAGATGCCAGACAGTGACGTTACTCACCGTGTGTGTCCTACGGGCAAATTAAGCAACCGTCCACGTAATCGTCGACGAATTAGGTTATCGTCCCTCGACTCGGTTGGGCGTGAGACACGATAGCCAGGCGACAAACCGAACGCCAAGTGCGCGCGTTACGACAAAACTGTCGGCAGATACGTTGTCACCCGTGCGTTATTTCTTGCGTAGCATGAGAGCGAAAGGAAAACGCGCGGCCAAACACGCGAAGAAAAACCGTTGTGTATCACGATCGGATCATCAGAACGCAGGGTTGCCAGGTTTTAGATACATCAATGCGCCAGTCCTGGCAACCGAATGCGCCACATTGCGCCAGTCCTGGCAACATTTTTGCACCAAAACGTTTGAAAACATTTTAAAAGCATATTACAGGACAGATTTTTAACAATACTCATTTCATGGAACTAAAAAGATTTTAATCGTAAATATTCTATTATTTTGTGTACTTCTATTATGTTATCTAAAAAAACTGAATAAAGTTAATTAGTTAGGTAGTAGTATTACAGTTAAATCGATATTTTTTAATTGACAAGAATGCGAATGTGCGAAGAAAAGAAAACGAGATTTTATTTCTCTATAAAAGTATATTTTAATCATGCATCTTATTCTGTAGCATATTCTATAATTTATTTTGAACTACAAAAGTTTGTAGTTTTGTCAACATTATTATCTTCATTCACAGCCTCTACGATATACATATCTTCTTTATATTGCTCATCTTCAAACGCATTTGTGTTTTTACATAAATACATATGTTTATTATTAAAGTTTTCCAACATTTGCTGTGTGCAAACAAAATTTCTACAACAAAATTGGTTTGCATAACAATGTGACTTAATCATGAGTAGTGCATTTAACATTTCAGTTGCCATTCTGTTTCTCATTTTGTCCTTTGATGCATTCATAACACTAAAGACCCTTTCGACCGCTGCATTTGACATTGGCAAAGTTAGAATTTTCAAAACATATTGTGCTATTGTATTAAAAGCTAAAAAATTTCCAGCATTCTTATGTTGTGCTACAATAGGCCAAAAACTAAAACTACTTTCAAATATATTATTTCCGTATAAAAAATTCCAGTTAACATTAATTAATGAATTGTATTCAACTTCAGCTGTACTCAAATCATTTGCATTAATAAATATATCAATAAAGGGAAGATCACAAAATTTTGGTCTGGTAGTGTTAGAAAGGCAGATTTTTGGGTTTAAAAGTTGCATACCTGTAAATAAATCGTGTTACGAAAAGCTTGTGCGGTGGCTCTAATTACTGAAAAAGAACTTAGAAAAACTTAAATATAAAAGAACTCTGTATTACAAAATCGTTGCGTCGTCTGGTGGCAGTCGGACCAATTAAAAGTGGCCCCCTGATGATGGCCAGTCCTGTGATGCGATTTCAAGCCCGGGCACGCTCACGCACACATCGCACTCCCCCTATCCGTGAGGCACGCGCGCTCGGCTGCGATCGGCGTGAGCCGTCGCGCACTCGGCTACGTTCGCGGCTGAGTTTGTCCCTTTCTCCTCTGCCTCTTCCCCCATCTAACGTTTTCTGACTTCGAGCTCCGAGGCGATCGCCGGCGTCTAATGCTTTTTCAGAATATGTTTATCGCGCGGGCGCCGCCGGCTCTCGCGATTATTTTATGATCGGCGCATAATTGTAAAAATAAATATGTACAATTTAATCAATATTTCTTTGTTATTCCATGTAAATTGAATTTACAAATAAAATGTTAAATATATCTTATGGTTAATTAAATTAATTATTTAATTATTTAATTAAGTAAAACGTGCAAAGATTTAAAAAAACTTTTTTCTTCGGTAATTTTACAAACTTCGATAACTTCTCGGGAAAAAAATGTTTCATATAAAAACATATATGAATATATGTACTTATATAAAAGATGTCTATATATCCCGATCAAAAATTTTTCATGTAAAAATATATAAAAATCTGTAGAATTATGTATCAAAAATGTCCATGCAAAATTTTATATTGTATATTTTTATATAATTTTACATAATTTTACATAATTTTATATACTTTTATATAATTCTGATATAATTCTATAAATTTATACATACTTTTACATGAAACATTTTTTATTGAGAAAGAATTATTCATATGTAATTATATATAGTTATGTATAATGATATGTAATCATCTATAATTGTAAATTAGCAATTTTTTCCCGGCAAAAAATTTTTTTATACAAAAGTATGTATAAATCTATAAAATTATATCAAAATTATATAAAATTACATAAAAATATGTAAAATTAAATAAAAATATACAATGTAAAATTTTGCATGGACATTTTTGATACATAATTCTACAGATTTTTACATACTTTTACATGAAAAATTTTTGATCGGGATGTTTATATCAGTTTCCTTTCTTTTGTAAAATTTCTGTTTGATATAAAAGATAATAGTCATACTGAAAAGATAGAAACTAATTAAAATAATAATTTTTGCATTGCTTCTTTTAAAAAAGCTAAGTATGAAAAATTGTTTATATATAATCATATATATTTCGGAATATATGGACAATTTTTTATACTTAGCTTTCTTAAAAGAAGCAATGCGAAAATTATTTTTTAATTAGTTTCTATCTTTTCAGTATAACTATTATTTTTTATATCAACAGAAATTTTAGAAAAGAAAGGAAGCTAATATAAATATATATGGACATATTTTATATATATTTATATGTTTTTATATGAAACATTTTTTCTCGGGTTCACAAAATTAATATTAGGTAAGTTAATATATTTTTTTAAACTGAATTAAGTTAAAGTATTTTTTCTTTCATAATTTTTTCTTTTACATAATAAATTTTTAAAACTTGGGAAAAAATTAACAAGTTTATATATTTCAAAAATATTTAGTTAAAATTAAAAATTAAAATTTATAATTAATAAAGTTAAAAGTCATTAGCTTTTTAACTTTATTATTAATTTTTACTATTTAGTAAAATATTTATAAAATATAACTATTTAACAATTTTCTACATTTTTATAAGAAAAAGGACATTGACAAAAAACTAAAGGAACATGATTTAAAACGTATTTTATTATTATTAAGCGTCGCACAAAAAAAGCAAACTAGAAATTATAAAAATTATAATTATTAATGCATGCGCGATTGTCAAGTTTTTTATTTATCATGTTCGAATTGTTCGAGCAAAAGTCTTTTCTTTATTTATTACTTACTTTACCTTAGTGATGCCAGAAATGGGTCTCTGTCACATTTAGTTATGTGTTTATATAAAAAATGTCTATAGAAACACAACACAGCTTTTTTGTACACATTCATGTCATACATATTTTGTCTTATTTTAAAAATTTAAGAGCTACTACTTTAGAAATAAAATTGTATTTATAAGCCTCGATTCTATCCACGTCTCTGGCAAAGAGTGGATTTCCTATTGCTTATTGTTTGTTATGTCCTATTGCTTATTGTTACTTATTTTTTACGGTGTTAATTGATTCTTTTTTCGCTTATTTTGTATTGTCTGTTGAATATATTTTATGATCTAATCTAATTATAATTGTTTTGATAATCTAGTTTAAACAAACTATGACTTTCTAATTTTAATATAAATATAAATAACGTTTAGCAAAATTAAGTTTTTAAATTAACGTGAATTGAGTTAACACTTAACTTTCAACTAAGTCAGTTTTTCGTTTATTTCACAACTTTTAATTTAAGAAATTAATTTATATGCTATTAGCTTGAACTTGATTTAGTGTAAAAAATATATTAACTTATCCAATATTAATTTTGTGAATTATCAAAGTTTGTAAAATTACCGAAGAAAAAAAGTTTTTTAAATCTTCGCACGTTACTTAATTAAATAATTAAATAATTAATTTAATTACCATAAGATATATTTAACATTTATTTTAAATTAATTTACATGGAATAACAAAAAAATATTGATTAAATTGTACATATTTATTTTTACAATTATGCGCCGATCATAAATAAATCGCGGAGAGCCGGCGGCGCCCGCGCGATAAAACATAGTCTGAAAAAGCGATTAGACCCGGCGATCGCCTCGGAGCTCGAAGTCAGAAAACGTTAGATGGGGGAGAGAGGCAGAGGAGAAAGGGGACAAACTCAGAAGCCGCGAACGTAGCCGAGTGCGCGACGGCTCACGCCGATCGCAGCCGAGCGCGCGTGCCTCACGGATAGGGGGAGTGCGATGTGTGCGTGAGCGTGCCCGGGCTTGAAATCGCATCACAGGGCCAGTCTCTGATTACAGAGTCTCTATACGCGACGTCGTCGCGCTGACATCTGCTGGAGCCCTTAGGAGCCATAATTACGCCAAATTTTATTTTTATGGAGCCACAATTGCGCCAAGCGCCAAATTTTAAATTTTGTGCGCCATTTTGACCTATCAAGGAGCCACATTGGCGCAATTGCGCCAGACCTGGCAACCCTGTCAGAACGACGACTTGCGCGAGACCTGACCTCTCGCGAACACGACGAGTTTTAGATTCCAGAACTTTTCATCTTTGATAACGTAGGACACGCACTTACCAATCGCAACATATAAAGTCTGTTTTTTTTTTGCTGCACGCTGCACTGATGCAACAAATAATTAAAGTGAGATAAATATATTTTTTTCTCTCATCTAACTTACTGCACCAGTGCCAGTAATGCAGCAAAAAAGAACTATAATATATATAAAGATTGGAAGATATTTCGCCAGTGAATAAATAAATTAAGTAAATTCTCTTTACGTCGACCCGACTGGCCAGTTTATTAAACAATTAATAATTACACGACGTTCGACCCCTTGTTCGGGACCTTATATATATAATACTTTTTGTAATTTGGAAACATATATCGTCATTGCACCCATATATGATGTGTAATATTCTTATATATGTATATATATGCCATACACACATCTGTATTTCAAATTTTTTTCATTTTGTAAGTTTGCGATTCTATAAAGCCATAATTAAAAGATCAGTTTTTTAAAAAAATATCGATAAAACAGACAGCACACAAATATCTTTCCTTTCTCACTAGTGCTTGTTTTCGATTTAATTTATATATAAACATAAGACAGAGACTAGTCTCCAGGTCCTAGTCAGGACCTGATAGTCTGATGCTGATGAGGAAAACATTTTCATCTTACCATCTTATCTCATCTCGATCTTATTCCATTGCTCCGGCTCCTCCCATTCATTATGTGATATTAAATTATCTATAGTGATTGTTCATATGGTTTAACCCTGCACTTGGATTTACCAAATGCACATTCCACAACGCATTTGTATATATACGAAATTTGTACATAAAAATTAATAAAAACTAATCAATTGTAAAAAAAAAATAAATTTGTATAGGCTGCATTCCGATATTCACTGCCAGTACTGAAATTCTACAGTGTATGTGACCGTAAACTATAAATTTTCAGTACTGGCAGAATATCGGAACGCAGGCATATAATACAAAACAATTGTACATAATACGATCAGAAACAAAAAACAATTCAACACTAAAAAAATAAAAAAAAAAATAAAAGGAAACTGTTCCCAACTTGTAAAAACTTTCCCAACTAAGGTTTCTCTAAATGTCACAGTCACATTTCATATATATATAGGTATGCATCAATAATAGAATTGGCAATAGTGATTTATATATCCCATGCAGCCCAAAATATTCATCAAACATCCTTATTAAGACATTCTCATATCCGATTATGTCCTATATGTGCATGTTCGTATGATGGGCTGTATCTTACAATAAAATCTAAAAACAGTTTCCTAATGCAACAATCTTGCAATATTAGTTAATTGAGCTGGAGACGAGGTGGTTCAGATTTAGATGTTTGAGGTATATTGCACCCACTCAATCACTAACATTGACTATCTTTTTGCAAAAACTATGGCCACATTTTTTTTTAACATTAGTTGTAATAAATGGAAAATTATAATAATTTAAGAAATATGTATTTAAAAATTATGTGCTCAGAAATATAGATATTAAATAAAATCATAGTAATCAAGTCTTTACTATACAATCAACTTAGTAGAACCGATGTTAAATGTAATAATGCTTCTTTGTATCATGAATAAAATTTTACAATCTATAATTAGAAAAAATTTTACTACACAATTCTAATCAATATAAGGTCAGAAAATGTTAATTACAACTATTATATAAAAAAATTAATGTTATTGAGGGTCCTGTATTATCACTCTTCTGGTCATTTGTCTCGGTTTTGTTCTGCCATTTGTAATGGTGACGATATTAAGCCAATTTAAAGTGCAATCAGCTTCCAGAAGAGTTATATCTGTGACAGCGCCTAAGAACTTGGAGGACATTCCAAATCCTTTACCCTTAATCGAACCTTAGATCCTCTCACATAATATCTAAGTAAAGAATATAAAAGAATATTATTGTAAACAATATCATTTCATTAGTATACAAAACACAGCATATGTCATTAACACATAAAATATTTTTTAAAAAGAAAATTTAGGAGGAAAACGTACTGTCCATTCTTGACAGGTCTCTGACAAACGCAATGGAACTTCCATCCAAATCGATGTACAAGTTCATCGCCAACTACATGAAATATCTCACCAGTTACGACTTTTCCTTCCGGGTCGCCTAACTAAAGTAAAATTATGTATTTAATAAAGAGCAGTTTACATACTCTACGTATGTTATGCGCACTGCGAAAAAGAGACACTTACATCGACAAACTTGAGTTCCGAATTAAGAAAGCGAACGTCCGTGGCGTTTCTGGTTTTTTATCGTCAATGTGCGAGAACTTTTCGTAACTTTGCGCAAAGCCGCTCAATTTTGCCTCAGATTCCGATTGTTCTGTGTTTTCTTTCGTTTGCGTTACGGTCTTCTCAATACCGGGCTCCACGAACGAACGTGACTCATTGGTCTGCCCTTCTGAATCCTTGTTCGTACTGAAACGTTTCGTGGACAAGAAATTCACTCTCAGAACACCTAGAGATCGCAAATGCGTTAACGCTTTCTCGAGACGGTGTATCTTGTTCATGATAACAACAAAACTCCCGTAACTCCCGTTTCTTGTCACACTCGTTTACCGTTGGTAGCTTCAGGTTATGTTATAGGTAAGATAAAAGATTGAGGTTACAGTAGAATTCGACGCGAGTCCGAGCGAGTCGAGCAGTCGAGTCAAGTCGAATTCTATAATCCTGGAAGAGACGTCGTGATTAAAGGTTACGAATTGACTTCAAATTAACATTGTAGCAAAGAAAGAGTTTTTACTCTCCGGTAAGTTTATTAGAAATATAACCTGGAGAAAAAGTAATTCGTTCAATTATTATTTGTAATGTTGTTAATCTCCTTTCCGCTAAAAAGAAGGTTATGTTGTGTTGTAATATATTAAACAGTTTATGTTCTTTTATTTATTTTTATTTAATTATTTCAGATTGTACCTTATTAAGGGCGATTAAATCGATAATGCTGTTACCTTCTACGGTATTAATGTTATAAGTAGGAACTTTCTACATCAACTCCTGTAAATCACATAATTAAATTAAGTCGATTGAGAGTAGTGGGACAACAGCGAAATAGGAAAGGTTAGCTATGAGAGGAGGTAACCACCACGATGCATACACGTTAAAACAAAGTTGGGGTGGGATACATTGGTGAGTACAAAAAAAAGATTATGTGAAAATTCTTATTCTACAGGACTATATTAACTGGAACAATGTTGTATGATTTATTTAGGAGATAGAATTTTAGTCGCTATAAAAGGTGAAAAGAAAAAAGGTATTCTAGTTGGATTGAGCAAAAACAGGCTCCTAAAGTTCCCAGATTTGACAGCAACATCTGGTGCTCATAGATGAATGGGACGCCTCTAGGTACAAGAATACATGTGCCCATTCCACATATACTCCGAACGAAAATGAAAGGGAAGACTCATACTAAGGAGCAGATTATACTAAACTAATAGCGATTGCATCCAGATTCGTGTAATATATCTTCCTTACTATTGTAATTTAGAAATGTCTCAATATCAATAAAATATTAATATTGTAATTCTTATGTAAAAAATGTTTTCTACAGAATTTTTATTATGAAAGCATAACATTCTTTGCATTTATATAATTTTGCACTATTATATAATTTTATTAGATTATACTGTAATACAAACCAATTTTATCTGATTGTATAATTCATCACTCATTATTATAATATAGAAATGTGTCAAATATTTCAGGAAAATGTAATTATCTACTGTGTAAAATATCTCTCCAAAATTTTTATTTTATAAAGAAACCTTTTTCTTGCACATTTCGATACACAATTTATTAAATATACATTGAATATATTTTTTAATATATAAAAATATTTCATTCAAACCAATTCTGATTGGTTGTTGAGCATAGTTACCACGCATTTTAGTTTGGTTGTCGGCCACTTGATGGCTATGATACTCATACTCAGTGATTATTTAATTTTAAAAAGTTATTATCATTTTATACCAGGTTTTTCTCAGAAATTCTCATCAAAAATTGGTGCAACTAATTGGCATTAGCTCTAATTCAATGCTCTTATAAGAGTTCCTTAATTAAGTTTAACTTCTTTCTGAGGAAAATTATACTTAAATATAATACAAAGGCTTTTTCCTTCTCGGAAGTGCTCGGTTCAGTCTAATCGATATTAAAACGTGAAGCACCAGGCTGGTATTTCGGATTCTTGGTAGGATTCCACTAGTCCACTATCCGACATAGTCACACAATTAAAAAAGACTGCAGCTAGAAAACAAAACAGAAGGTAACGTTGCAGTCTGTCTATGTATAGTGGAAATTATTGATATCTGTATCTTGTATAGATATAATATATCGTCCTATCACTAATCTACATAAGGTTGAATCAGACTTCGAAGCTTATGATGATCCACCTTTAATAAGATACCGTGACGTAAGTTGAATTCTCCAAGGATCTGGTAGTCTGAACTGGTGGAGGGAAAACGTTGGCATCTTTATCGCCTCATCTTATTACATCCATATTTAATTCTCTAGCTCTCTGACTGGGAATCGACATTATGACATTTCTTGCGTGTTCCCTATATTTACAATATATGCTGTGCATAGTGTGCTGCTAGATGTTAGCCCTATACTTGTGTATCAAATGCGTGTATTCTATTCGTGGCCCAAACAAAATAATAACTACCAATTATAAACTCACTAAAAGAAAAAAAAAATGAAACCAAAAATGAAGAGAGGTTTTTATGGTTTCAATAGCTCTATCATGACTTCTTCTTGACTGTGGCCAACTGAGAAAGCTGGGACGATATGGCAACTATCTCATGACCTATATACATTCCATATTGACAATCATTAATTTAAAGTCTATTAGTTTTGGAGTGGAGAGATGAGGTGGTTTAGGTTTAGATTTGAAGTGTATACACTCACTCTCTCAGTAATATTGGACCTCTTTTTGTAAAAGCCATGGTGTTTTTCTTTTTATTAGTTATAGATAATATATGAAGAACTTTTGTAATAACAGTCTTCCACACTTATCTGTTTTTAAAAATGGACTATGACAATTACAAATAAATAACCAGTACAATCTTAATGCGTACTACCTTGCATATCAATCACTTCTATGACTATGCTAAATA
>NW_023415649.1:0-15959 GCF_013373865.1 Monomorium pharaonis | reverse complement strand
ATAATTACGAAAGCATAGAATATCGCGGCATGTTATCAATTTGTCTAATTTTGAAATTTGCTTTTTTCCGCGCGAAGAATGCATAATGAGACCTCTACGAAAGTGAAATTCTCGCACGTTCGTGGTGCTGGCGTCTTATTACACACACTTTCCAACCATTAATCACGAGTGATCGACAGAGACTAATACAGCCATTTAGCCGACAGTTACGCTCGGAAAACACGATCCAAAAGTTAACTCATATTCCGAAACGTGTCTTATTGTAATATAAACTTAAAAGTACAAATGTGTCCGCCTTACGCTCTCGCAATTGCGGCTTTATATTTAATTTAACTTTGATTGTGCAGCGTGGAATAGAAACAATATATTTCATTATTCGCCGCATACTTTTGCATGGATAGTAAAATTCACCTCGCATTTTATTACGAGTTTACGCACAAGTGCGTACAAAATGAATTTCTGTTTAATTCATGTTCGAGAAATGTATGAATGTTTACAAGTCTATGTTATTCGTGGTGAATAAAATAGTGATGTTACAATGTATTGTTGAATACAAACGTAAATTTAACTTGTCATAAGTGAAATGCTCCATTTGTGATCGATACACACGGCACACGTCATACAAAATTCATAAAGAACAAGGTAAGTAATTATTTCACAGATCTCTTCACAATAAAGCGTAATAGTGTACAAGCGTGTAGTTTCACCATTGGCACGTGTCCGCCAGGTCATTGTCCGTGGATTAAGTCAACGTGAGCGGTCGTGATTAGCTACTACAAGAAACATCGTGGCATACGATAATAGCACGTGCATATCTCCATTGTAATCAGTTTAGTTTCGATTACAGCCCGACGTTAATAGTCACGCTCCCTCTTCCGTTGTCGACTTATTCTAAGGAATAGGAGAAAATCACGTATTTACTCATAAAGTATAAATCTCCTCGGTAACACAAATGGTCAAATATCTTCTATAGGGGAAAGTCATTGACACCGGCATACCATTTAGTTTTAGAACCATATTCTTAACAAAAGCTCAAATAAAACTTTGAAAACATAAGCACGAAGTGTGTAAGAAGTGATTCTTCTCTCAGATGGTAGCCATTTCTAATTATTAATAATATACTCGCTATTGTTTAAACTGCAATTTGCAAATGAAAACCGCGCAAATTTTATTTTTACCTTTAAAGATCGAATTTGTTTTTATATAGAAAAAATCACGAATTTACGTAAAAATCACGAAACTATTTTTTTATTTGTTTAATTATTCGTGCAGATTATGTTTTCATTAGTATTAATACAATGTTTTAATTTTCGAGAATTAAGGAATATTTTAGGAGGTCCTATACTAGTATTGGCCATTTCCTCTACTTATGTTTTAAGAAAAAAGACTGATTTTTTGATTACTATACATCTGAAATAAAGTTTTATTCGTTTTGATCATTAATGCAGAAATTACTATTATACCATTACTATTACAAAATTTAATCGAATAATTAATTAAATTTTTTTTCTCAAGAAAATCTTCAAATATTAACAAGTCTGTTTACTCGGTAAACTAATACATCTTTCCGGTAGTTCGGCGCATTCATATATTATAAGCATATTGCAAATGAATGCAATTTGAGTTGTAAAGCTAGGAGCAAGCGAGCTGGTCATCTCCTTCGCGTGTATACGAATCAGAGCAGCATACGAATAAGACACACGACGGCGACGTGCGCGAAATGGCGAATGCAATTACGACGACGTTCCTCACGCGGGAATAAACGCGCGGAAATATGACAGTTAATCAAACTAATGGCTACTTCTCTCCTCAGTGCTTTCGCAACTGGGCCACGGCCCGCGTGTCTTGCTTCTGAACGGCGGCGAAATTGGAAATTTGCACTCCGCTTGATTACCGAACTAATAATTGACGATACGGACGGACGAGACTCTGGCGAGTATTCTAACCCAATTCCCGTGATTTCTCCGTTTTGATACGCCCAAACCATAAATATGCCAAACGAAACTGCGTGGAACGGCAGTCTGCACGAGGTATGACGCCGTATCTATTTTCCGTCGCTTTTTAGAAGATTTGTAAACTACTAATAGCAAATGTCTAATTATAGTTTCTACAAATGAAAGTAGGTTACCGTAGAATTTTCTTGTTGAAAAAATTAAATTAGGAGTCCTAACTGTAAGGTATTATTTACAATATTTGGAAGGTTCTTATATTGCCTCGTTGTCACATATTAATAAATGCTTAACTTTTATAATATTATTAAATTAATTAGTAACTTAATATTGTAATATTACCATTTTCGTTTAGAACTATTATGCTTTAGGACCGAAAATTTATTCGGCACACAGTTCAGTGAATTTAAAGATGTATATAAAAATTACACAAAAATATCAACTTGAAAATTTAGTTACGATAATTAAGATTCATCTTTAATTACTTATGTTTTTATATTTTGGTTTTCTTATTATTACTGTAAATTGAGAATATTAATATATTTGATAGAGCACGTTAAATAAATTGTAATACGTAAGATATACCGTAAATTTTCTACCACTTGATAATAATAATTTAAGATAAAACCGGTTTTCTTCACGGCAGATAATATTACGCGACTGATAGATCCATTACTAAGTGTGTTATCGTGAGCATTTATCTCAATGATATTCTCACCGTCTACCCTTCATCACGGAAGATAAACGTAGAGAATAAACGTAGACATTATAGTCGTCGCTGTTCTCTCGGTCAACATATTTGCAGGTTTACAGGAAATTGAGGTAATCAGGCATGAATCATAATGAAGTTTCTGATTTTCCTGTTGCAAGTGACGTAATATCGTACTCCGCGGTAAAGTCCAAATTTCACTCGCGTATTTCGTGCGAGCAAAACTGAGCTCGTTTGTAAGATGGCACAAAACAATGGAGGTATCTACCCTCACGGCGACGTCGCGCAACAAACTGTCCAAGCGTGTAACAATATTGTTGACAACGAGTGCAGCTTATTCCGTACTAAATTCTCGCTTCTAAAAAAGCCAATGGCAACAATAACAAATTTCAACGCGGCGTTATGGGTAGCATCGCGAAAGCATTTACGAGATGCGACAATATTTGCGTGACGCGTGCGAACGCATCGCGGGTGAATTTTACAAAAATATTTTCACGAAAAGATCAACGCGCTCGACGTAAGAGTTTAGAGACACCGCTCTCCTCGGGCAAATCGCTGCGGGCGATTTCGATTCGGCGCCGAGCGAAAACATTTTTCATTCGTGTCGCCTTTGTTCGCGACGCATGCGAGTACGGCACATACGAAATCTGGAAAAAATCAAGGCGTATCAAGCGCATACGGAGCGAACAGCATGAAATCCCGATAAGCAACGAGTGGAAATCCAACCGCGAACCGAGTAAATCGCCACTCGCCGCGTGATCGCGGATTACGCCTTAATCCGGGGCGTACTATCGTCATTCGTTCGTTACGGCCGTCCATTTCGCCCAAATTGAAACGATTTTGCGCTCGCGAAATGTCGAGTGCTCATTCATGAAACATCTTCTCGAGATTATACAACCTTTGCCCCGGTTACCTAGTAAAAGGGATCGTTACTCTTTACACGTTCAAGGAAACAAGTGCACCTGAATTTTACGCCCTGATAAACTGCATGCAAAAATGTTGATACCTTTCAAGAAATATGTAATGTCAGTACATTACAATTTTATGATAGTATTAACCGTACCGAAGAAATAAGGTCGAAATTAATAAAGTAAAACTTTGGTTCCGGAGAATTTCGACATTTTATATTTTATTAATATTAACTTTAATTTAGTTGTTAGTTTTTTTTTTTGTTTTTGTGTTAAATGCACACACATTTTTAAATCTTATATTTATATAAAAATATTCTACATATCTTTAGACATACTATATTATACTATTTATCATTATTATATTTTTATTTTATAAACACTATGTATAGAAAGATATTTTTCAGGATCCGCTTGTATTTCCTTACATTGTAACAGAAGGTTAAATCTTGTTTAGTTTTGACAAATCTAGAACGAATGATTTATGAGACGTAGAAATGCTGTTTCGTGAGAACGGCGAATACTCGTTAGAAATATTATGCACCGAGTGATTTCCTCCATGGCATGTTATTTGGCATATTGCGACAGAATAGGTACATAAAGGTGGGAGACTAAGTTGAATCCTTTGATGTTCGTAGAGTTAGCTTTGGCGAGCTTGCATGGCATTATGCAGACACGATCCTTCGTTTCAAAGCGTGCACGAAAATGACATTACAATTTCAAGTCAAGCCTGAAACGTTGGAAACGCTAAATCTCTATAATCTTGAATGCGCTTCATTGTCTTTCGATGCGCGGTAGGCAACTATTTATGTCAGTTTTGCGACATTAATTGAAAAAGGATTATTCTTCTTGATTGGTAGTAAATGTATATTCGAATCATGTATGTAATATGTATATACATTTACATTGTACGCGCTGTATATACATACTAAGTACATTAATGGATATACACATTATATACTATTTGTATATTTAATTCATGTATGTGAGATGTATATACATTTAACATACAAGATATTTTTTTCACATTATGGAGAAAAAATGCATATACATAGAATGTCCGATGTTATGTGGGTTCTATCAAGGATCATTCTTCTGGTATCCTGATTCCAAAAAAAAGAATCCTATTAAGTACGTCTTACATAATAAATACATTCGACGAGAGATTCGCGTTTTCGCTATTTAACTCTTGTCGAGGAAAGAAACTGATTTCGCCGCGAGTCGAACCTAGAGCTCGTTGCACGCTCGGCGTTCTTTACTTATTTCCCCGTTCTAAGCGATACAGAATCCAGTCTCTTCCATGCGCGCGGAGGGAAGTCTTTCAGGACGCTCGAAGGTGGAAAATAATCCGGCACGAGGCTGCCGTCAGCGGCAAGGAGGAAAGGCAGCTGGTAGAAGAAAAGAAGAAACCAACGTGAAATCTTTCAAGCTCCGTGCGCGTCTTTTTCCATTTCTTCGTTCTTATTCCGTCTTTTTCTCGCTGTATCGCGCAACCTTTCTTCGACTTTCGCTGTCTCTCTCTTTCTCTCTTTTTCTTCTCTCTCTCTCTCTCTCTCTCTCTCTCTCTCTCTCTCTCATTCTTTTCTTCCAACTCTTTTATCCTACATCCGTCTCGCGGCAACTGCAACCCTCGTCTAACGCGTTCCAGATTTTAGCTCTAAGTGGAAAGACGTTCGCTCGAGGTTTTACGTTGGTCGTAGCACCAAGTGACTTTTACCTTATTGTATTCGTCGATCGCGATATGCATTCTTATGGGCAAAGGCGCCGATCAAATACGACTGCATTTCATTTGTCAAATTTATATTCGTAATCGATGTATGTACGCGGTGCGATGAAAGCGGCCTGACACGATCATTAGCCGGCGCGCTTTGAAATCGAGAGTCTACGGCGGGCATAATTATGTATCTATATTAATCTGGCTGTAGAATGGATTAAGGTATTAGGAAGATGAATGGTTGGTTAGGAGAGCATTGGTTATCCTAGCCAGGTTGAAGCTGTTACAAGATTAGCGGATAATTGAGCTTTATACGTTGTAAAAAGGATTTGAATAGAGGAAGATCATCAATCACTGGTTACTATTAATATAATGATTAAGTATCACTTAATATTTCTGATTATATTTATCAAACTTTAAATGAAATTATTTCACAAAGCTTGATTACTATTAATCTTTTGAAATTTTTTTTACATGTATGTACAATAATAAAATATTCTCACTTAATGAAAAAAAAAACTCAATTACTCAATATACTTAATCTAACGTATTACAACATGTATTACAATGTATTACTGAATTTTTAGATTTTTCGGTCAAATATTTTTATGCAACTGTAAATCTTTTTACGTGATAATGTCACCCGCAATCAATTAAACCAGATCTCTACGATTTATGCAGAGAAGTTAAACCATTGTCGAGAGAAAACTTTATAGATTTTAGTAATTACGATCGTAGGAATTGTGCTAGACCTCGAATATAAACTACGTCAGCTTCAGTCCTCGCTGCCGTTAGTAACGCGAAAGAGACCTAATTGTAGAGATTCAGTTTGGAATTTATGATAATGGATAGATAATGGTCTTCATAGATCTTTTCATTTTCACTCGGAGCCATTCAATAGTTTAGAATCTCATGACAATTACAAATAGAAAAGGTATATTTACTATGAAGTAACTAATATATCTTTATATTTCTTATAAATTTTCATAACTGTCATCCGAATTAAAGAAAAATGGCTAATACTGACATAGATCTCCTAAAGTGGCTTTGTATTGCTTGAAAATTAAACGTTAAACTAATTCTTTATTAATATTGATAAAATGTAAGATATTATTTCTATGAAAATTTAATTATTGCAAAGTTTGTAAAAACTGCTATATCATAAAAGACACTTTTTAGGTTGTATTTAAGTTTTCAAAGTTTGATTTTTAATTTTTGTTCAAGAAATATAACCTAGAAAACCAAATAGTATGTCGATATTGGTGATCTTTCTTCATATATTAACACAAAAATATTCGCGTCGAGTCGCTACGAAGCCGCCGGATAACGCGACAAAAATTTGCCTCCGTCCAGCGACATTCTCTATCATCGTGCTCTGGAGAAAGGAGCAAAGAATATATCCCCGCGACACATCAGGAGACAAACTACCGTCTTGTAAGTTATGAAAATGAAATTTCCAGCCGAATGCGACCGCCCGCCTACCGGGTCCGCCCTCGTGAAAGTGATTTTGAAGTCCCTCTCGCTCGCAGAAGTCTGTTCGAGCAGATGGCAGGAACATTTTTCGTTATCTACTCATATTCCCCTGTCTCCCTATTCTTTTATACTCCTTCTCGGCTTCTCTCTCTCTCTCTCTCTCTCTCTCTCTCTCTCTTCTTTCACTTGCATGCCTTCTCGCTTTCAGTCATTCGTACGCGTATGCGCGACAACGTTGAAAAGGATTTCACTCACGTTCTCTCAAATCGTGGGGTCATTGCTCGAATATCAAATGTCAAATACGCGTTTGAGGTGAAAAGAGTATTTGGATTCACTTCCAGCTGATAAAATTGATTCGATGATAAATAGACGAGTCAATGGAAGATCGTGGGATAATGATAAGGTTTTTTAATAACGTAAAAATGCAGATTGATAGGATGTTAAAATATTAAGAAAAGATATTAAAAAGCGGCTATCAAAAAGTTTTGTTTGCAAACTGTTTAAAAGATAAAATGCATATAGGCGCCATAAATTTCAAATGCTACGTTAAAGTATCAATACTCATTGCATAAGCGTTACGGAGGGATGCTGGGGGATCGCTGTCTGAACTTTCGAACGGGACAAGATATATTCGTTTAAAGCGCCTGTCCCCGGATTTGTTTCGGATTAGTATGCAGCCGCATGCAAGACGTGCATCGCCTACGGAGAAGTGTTATCGACAGCACCGCATATTATTGCCGTATAGATATGCGTCGAGGTGGGAGGAGGTGAATCGATATTACATGCGGGCGCCGTGTGAAAGGAGCTTCAGACGTGCACACCTGTTAGCACAGCTAGTTCCAGATGCGCGGAATATCAATTAGTGGGTTAAGGATCTTGAGTTATGAATATTTTAGGCTTCTCTCCTCCTCCTCCCTCCCCCTCTCTGTCTGTCTCTCTCTCTCTCTCCTTTTTACCACGCACGCACACGTACAAAACGCCCTGGTGAGAGTGTCATCTCTCTACTGTAAACCTATGGGTACTTGATATAAATTTACGAATAGACCTGTGCTGCGGCATTGCATCTAAATTCGAAACGTCCGCTTTCTCCCGGCAAAACGTGGTGCCGATGCCAATGCATTCCGCTCGGGCCAAGACGTTCGATGTTGCCGGGCTGCGCTCGTCGCGAGACCGCGAGTCGGCGAGAAGCATTTTTCTCGACGAGGATTTATGCGTTCGCGATAAAGAATCGCACGAGCAAGGCGTGCGCCAGGAAAGACGATTAATGTCCGCGCGGCATGCATTATCGCGTAGGGGTCGCGTAAGCTCAGAGATATTTATTATTACGTACGTTTATAAATTCCGTCGAGGAAAGATGAAGAAGAAAAAAAGAATTAGGGATAAAAATCCCACTGAGGGGAGTAACGCGGGCAGAAATCGCAGTCTCGACGGTAGAAATTCCGCCGTTTTCCGAGACTCCCTCGAGTTCTTTCGAGGATACCTTGGCGGGAAAAGGGCCGACGAGAGCATCTCAGCCGCGAAAAGTCGGCCAGCCGTGTCTCGCGGTGGCTCTTCCGCCGTTTCTCCTTTCTTTTTCCTGCGCTTTTTCTTTCTCCACCGGTTGCCTTGTAACCGGCCTTGTGGCTAAAAGAGATGCGGCCCGCCTCGGCTCGCGACGGCAACGAAAAATAGGAGTACCGCGCCCGCGGGAGTCGTGCATCTGTTTGCATAATATTTCCCCGTGGGCCACTGACGATTCTCTGTTTCGCTTGCCGTCTGGGCCGTCTGTCTTTACTTGCCCCTTTCGTGTAACGGTACGTCCCTCAACGCGGCGATCAGCTGCCTGATTGAACGGCAATGGTGCGGTTCTTCCGTTCTTCTGTGAGAATAAAGTTCCTGCCTTTGAAGGGAACATCAAGAAATAATTCTAATGACGAAATTAATCGATTAATCGATAATTCAAAGACAAATAATCCAATCGCATTGATCATTAAAGGAAAAAAATTATTGATTTAACTGATTTAATTATTTTGACTAATTGATTTGTAATTAAAAATAATTAATAATTAAGTCGATTAATTTTTTAAAGATCGATCCTGCTTGATTACTTATTTTTGAATAATCGATTAATTGCCCATCACTAATCTTAACCTTTAGCAAGTTTATAAATCTCTAAAGAAAAGTTGTCAATATACTGATATAAGTCTTTTAAAGTAATCTCCTTTGTTTCTCGGAATTTAAACGTTACATTTTTATTGATAAAAACATGATGTTAGGCAATTATACAAAAGTAAAAAACCCATAATTCACCGCGTCCGTGACTTTTTTCTGTTCAAAATCTATTAAAAAAACGAATTCTTTAAAAGCATAAATAAAATTTGAACTATTTTACGTTTTAAAATCTGTAATAGTGAGCGCACAGTACTCTCGAAAAAAAAAATCGCGTTTTTTTTATCAGGCATGTGAAGTAGAAATATCACTGCTTTCTCGCTTTCGTGTGAAGTAATGTGATAGAACTGAAAGCCGGCGTGTACACGGTGCATGCACATTGCGGTCATAAATTGCCAAAGTTAACTGAAAAACGTTTGCCTGGTTTACGTAGGGAGATAATTTTACGGCCGAGAATCAAACGATAATTCGGGAATAACGATTTTTGAATTGCGTCAACCACCACCCGGGAAATTTCCAGGTAAAAGGGCCGAATTTCGCGCACGCAGACTTCGGGGATTTTAATGGATTTTACCACGTTGTGTGCGCGAGGGGCCATAAATGCCGGTCGATTTATTGTTGCCTCGAGATTAGATGCGCCGGATGAGCTTTATCGCTATTGTTTTACGACTTTTCTACGGTGTCGCAGTATGTCGCGCGCACCCCCGACGACCGGGCTGAACTGTGTGCGATGATTTATGCGCAAGTGCGTATATGAATTTGCGCGCCGCTGCAAAGTGTATGCGAGATTTATTTATATATTTCGCGACACGCCAGTAACAACATTTATTAGAGTTACATCACGCAAACATAATGGCGACACCTGTTTTCCCTCGTTTGTTATGACGAGCGCCGGAAGGAAAAGAGCTTTAATTGTCGTGTACGTCGATTTTGACGCGAGCTGATATTTACTGTGTATAAATATTAACGCGCTCGTGTAAAACGAAAGATGATCTGTCGAAAATCGCGTACGCAAGTACCGAAATCTATAGCACTTGTAATTAAAAATCACTGCGACTCTTGTTGAATTTGTCGTTTCCGTAATACAGAGTTGCGGAATTACGCGAGTCGTTTGTACCGAGTCGGTTTAGCTAGGAGAAGAAAAATCGAGCGGAGGAGTATCGCATACGGATCAAGTGTATATATCAAGATTTCTGGTTCACTTATTCATTCCGCCGGGAGCCGCGCGAGCCGAGGTGAAAAATGTCCCACCATATCCAGACCGCAGCGCAAACCTTTCGCGCTTCGTTCATATTTCCGCGTCGTATACGAGCACGGTATAAAGAGTCCTCCGACGACAAATTCGGCGGAAATGAAATAGTATCTGGCGACGCGATGCAACGCGACGCTGGCGGATTAAAACGAGATGTTCGTTCGACACGTAAAAAGTCGACACGGCGGACAGCGGGGGTCAGGATTAGCGATTTAGTGAGACGGATCGCGGAAAATGCAAATAAAATTGTCGCTAGAGGCGCGACAATGCGAAAAGCTGCTCTATGTGCGGATGTCAACCAGGGGGAAAAAAAATATCTGACAGCTAAGGTATTTACGAGCTGATCCGCGCGTACGGTCGACCGGCTGCAGCGTGTAAAAAAAAAATTCGCCTCTGAACCTGCGGGGCGTCTGACATCTTTACGTCATAATAACTTTGTGATCTTATCCCCTAACGTGACATCGAGCTAAGAATCTTTTTATGAACGCGAATAGACTTGATGCTGTCATTGTGTATCTGAAATAACACCTTTTACACACACACCACACAGCACGCACAGAGAAGTATTACCTATATTATATATACATTTTTATTTCAAACAATAGTTTTTCGGATATATAAGGATTTAACCCATTTTTACCCAACCGTCCATTTCTGGACACTTGCGTATCTTGGCCAGACCTCACGAGAAAGAAATTTCATAAATACATTTCTAGTGATAAAAAGGCTTTAGTAAAAAGGTTCTAGTGGTAAACAAACTCCCGGAAAAATTAATATGGCAGTTCTAATAGGAATGAAAGTAAATCCGACTATTTTCTCAATATTGCAATTCTTGTTGACAGATTTTTTCTTGAGTCTAAAAACTACAAGACGTCGTGAAACATTTTTTACATTTTCACCCTTCTTCATCCTCACTCCTAATCCCTTTGTGATTCCATTCCAAATAAGGGATAAAGATGGAAGTCGAATTGAAATCCGAAACGAGCATCTTTGAAAACCTCGAGAATGAAAACAACACAATTTTGTTACTTTTCCGATACTTCAACCCCTATCCCCTAAATAGGTACAATATCGGTAAAATAACAAAATTGTGCCGTTTTCATTCTTGAGGTTTTCGAAGATGCTCGTTTCGGATTTCAATTCGAATTTCATCTTCATCTCTTATTTAAAAATGGAATCACAAAAGGATTAGAGGTAGGAGTAAAGAAAAGTGAAAATATAAAAAAATGTTTACGACGTCATCTTGTAATTTTTCAAACTCCAAAAAAATTCTGTCAACAAGAATTACGATTACAATATTGAAAAAACAGTCAGGGATTTACTTTCACACCCATTAGAGTCGCCATATTAATTTTTCCGTGGCTATACGTTAAAACTAATGTCAGAAATGGAAAGAGCAACCCTTTTTACCACTAGAAATGTATTTGTGGAATTTCTTTCTCGTGAGATCGGGCCAAGATGGGCAAATGTCCAAAAATGGACGGTTGGACGAAAATGGATTAAAGCTACTCAATCACAAAAGGATTATGTTTAAACGGCCACCTGTCATTAGATTAATGCACGTGCAACTCACAAACATTTAAACGTAATTCATAATTAGTTAGATTCTTTAAAATTTTTATATTTAAAAAATCTACTGTTTTGAAATAAAAAATTATAAATAACTAGCTATGTCCTGCCACGCGTTGCTGTGGCTCTTTATTCTTATGCTACATTTTTTTTCAAATTTTCTTTGCTTTCGTTGTTTAACTTTCAAGAGCCTTGCTTTACTGTTGCTTCTTTTTATTTTATTTTTGAGTAAGCATTTATCTATCTTTAATAAATCTAATATTCATTTATTCACGTACTTCTAACTTTTTTTCTAAAAGCTGCCATGGATTTAGAAATCCATTCAAAAGACTGTTTTAAATAAGTTCCTTTTTTTCAATAAAATAACAGCCATCTTTATTTTTCCTATTACATTAATTTAAACACAATAGAAACATTTTTCGCCTCTCCCGGTCTCTCCCGTCTCTCCCCGTCTCTCCCCGTCTCTCCCGGTCTCTCCTCATTTCTCTCCGTCTCTCCCGGTCTCTCCCCGTCTCTCCCCGTCTCTCCCCGTCTCTCCCCATCTCTACCCGTCTCTCCCCGTCTCTCCCGGTCTCTCCCGGTCTCTCCCCGTTAAAATAAAAAATTATAAATAATTATTTTAATTGATTAATTAATTTCTCGATTATTTTCTTGCTATAGTATTTTGACTTAAGAGTTTTGGAACATCCATCTACAGATAAAAGAATATAAAGCTAATTATTGATAGAAGCGAAAAGGAGTAAACTTTAAGAGGTTGACTTAAAAAAATTTTATTATTCAAGGTTTTATATTTTTTCCTTGCTCTTATTTGTGTAGACATTTAATTCTTCTTTTATATTTAAATCTGACATCTTTAAAGCACGGAATATTTCCTGGAGACACAACAAATCAAATAACGCAAGTATTAGAAAATGGGAAAGTCGGTTAATGAATGAAAATTAGTGGGCGAATTTTATCTTGAACATTAAACAAAATTTGTTTAAAATTATAAAACCGTGTAAAACTAGAAGTCGTATAAACCACTAGTTAATGCTAGCTTTCTTTAATTTTTGCATACTCTACATAGTAATTTTATTAGATTTGCGCTTGCGGTAAAATTATTGTAATTTCTTAAAATAAATGTCTTTATTTCGAAATTCCTCCAATAATTGAAATTTTACAACGCGACGTAATATAATCTAAATGTATATGGATAAAAACCATTTCTTGCGTAAACAAATATTTTAGACATAGAAATTAAAACATGAAGTCTTTATTTGATATAACACAGTGCCTCTTAAAATATTTGTTTGACGTGAGTTTCGAACTGCGAAAATAGCTGAATCAACGATCATGTTGAGAAACCCAACGAGAATAATTTAAAGACAAAACGATCTTATGCCAGAATATTCCATGATAATAAATCCCGAATAGTCAAGAAACACAATTAGAATCAAAATTTGCGTCGATATCTTAATTTGCTTTCTACAGTAAATGGCGGATGCATAATAGGAGAGAAATATTTAAAATTAGAACAAATGTAATTCAAAACGAATTTTTTTTACATAATGAAGAATAATTTAGTAGAAAGTTATACTTGTTTTGTTATTATTTTTCTTGTAGAATTAATTGGCGTAATCAATTTTTACAGCCAATTTTTAACAATTTATTTGTAATAATTACACGGAGAGAATTTTCTCTTAAAATTTACCCTTAAAATTTACCCTTAAAATCTAATAATTGTGAAATAATGTGTGACTTCGAGGAATTTTACTAAAAGTAAATAGTAATAAATTTTACTATACTTTTAGTAAATTTTATTAAAAAGTATAGCAAAATTCCTTAAGGTTATATATCCCACAATTACCAGATTTTGAGGGTAAATTTTAAGAGAAAATTCTCTCCGTGTAATTATTACACGGAGTGTAATATGTTGCAAAATTAATTTTTGCAAAGTACTTTTTACGGTTTTTGTCCCAAATCAGACTGGTTCTTTTTTATTGTTATTTGCTAACTTACCTAACTCGGCAATGGGCCTTAGTGGATTAATAAAATAAATCTATTTTTTGTTAATATACTCTTTTGAATGAGATAAACGAGACACTCGAATTTTGTCGGAATAAATTTTTTCAGCGGACGACAGATGGGAGAAGATCACGAGCGGTGCTCTAAGCGCTGAATCCCGGAGGCTATAAGCCATTTCGGTCGAATGTTTAAAGCAGCTCTGGGTACAGTTATGAAGAAGTTCCCGCGTCGCCATCTCAAGTTCTCCATTTCCCCCGCGCTCGCCTTACGTAGGTACGATGTAATCGTATTACATTCATTCTATCCCGCGCCTGAAATATGCTGTCGGTCGCGAATTTAAAGTTACAAATGGAGATCTCCGGACACCGCAGCCAAGGACAACGACAGGAACAAAGGGTGGTGATCTCGTTAGAGTCTTCCCCGTGGACTCGCCGCGGAATAGGAATTTTTCCGCCGGGAGAAAAATGTTACATTCTTCTCGGTGTGCTTTGTACAATGAATTTGTTGAAACTGTTTCCCTCCGATTTTCATGATCTTCAGACATTCTGGAATAGAATCAAAAATAGATAGATTTTTCGTATAACTTAAATTATTACGCTTTTCTAATTTTATGAATGTGAGACAAACATATAAAAAGATACACATACATTAAATTGAAACATACTTTGTTTCAATTTATTTTCAGGTAAACTTAAGTTGCTTGAGTTTTTTTACTGTCATTAATATAAAAATTTATTTCTCTTCTTGTACCTCGTACGTCATCAATCTTCTGCCTAATTTAATTCTGTCGCTGTCCTTTATTTAAGGTATCTAGGGAAACAACGTGCCACTTTTCCTCGGTGAGTTCATCATTCGGCTCTTTTCCATGTAGTCTATGAACACTAAATATAGCTGTCCCAAAATGATCTCCACTGTCGGGACGTTCGATCGGGACGTTGACAGTAAATTTATCGTGCAAACAAAGTAGAATATTCTGTTTCCAAAAGAAATTTAAGAATATAAGATGTATTGGCTTTTGACGGAGACAATTGTGAATATTACTTTTATGATAATAAAGACATTTTTGTACGAGAATAAATAATATTCTTATCTTTCAAAGAATCAAATATTATTACAATCGATGTAGTTTAATACTTTAATTGATGAGTTTAATGTGAAATATGAAAATAATTTTTCTATTCTGTCTATTCTAGAAATTTCGTTATCTAGTGAAACTTAATTTTAGCGTTACTGTATAATTCACTTTTTTTAACCAATTCTTTATTTAGCATGCGTTATTATCTCGCAGATATACTAGCAAATTTTGTGCGCTATCCGTTTATAAGTTCTACCCAGATCGAGTAGGAAATGGCCTTCAAAGAACGAAGAGTTTTCCCATCGAGGGGGATGTTCCCGCCAAAGAAAGACTAGTTACTGCAACCCCTAGTTACCATATCTCCGAGCGCCTTGGACAGTCGAGGGAGGGATGAAGCTGCCTTACGCGCTCACACATGGAGCAAGTTTCGAGGTACCGGGATACGAACTATAGTACGCCCTTGGCAAGCAAAGTTCAATTGGATAGCTCCGGTGAGTAATCGACGGTATCGATAGTGCCCCAAATCACAGTGCAGGAAGCGCATGTTAGACAATCTCGACACGAGTAACATGACGTCTCTCGGTAAGTTATCCCCCGTATCGACATACGGCGGTTCCAATCCAAGTAGGCTTACACCCTCCCAACCCTCTCTTTCCCTCGTCAACAATTAATGATCCGTTTAACGTCGCTGAGAGCTTACGGTGCCTCTCGAAGAATCTTAGAACTTGAATACAAGAATTACAACAAATCTCCGATCGAGAAGTTCTCTGCTATCCTTTTTCCACATGTATTACCCGGTATAAATGTCGACTATCTGTCGCGAACTTTATTCGAGAAAAGACTGTAACTGACTTTTGACTTAGTTAACTAACTTTTTAATTTTTTAAAGATAATAGAGATTTATCAAAAAAGTAAATATTTTATCAGATTACTAGATTGGGCTATCTAATAATATTTTAAAAATTAAAAATTAATAGCTATTGTAACACCGAGAACAAAAATTGATTCAACAAAACGTTTAGTTGCGAGCTGCCAACAAAAGATGTATTCAATACAACAATATATGATATTACAATATAATAGTTCAATTAACATCATTGCACTTTCATTAACAGTAAATATTGTTATATTAAATATATAACAATAAAATTTTGTTGT
>NW_023415648.1:0-27063 GCF_013373865.1 Monomorium pharaonis | reverse complement strand
TGTTAGAGAAGACGAGACAATTCAAATTGATATATAAAATAAAATCAATTAGATATGAAATAAACATCATTAATAATTAAAATAATGCTAACCTGTAAAGCAAGCTCCTTCTGTTTTCGTTCTAGTTTGTCTTGAGCAATTTGTTGCCTAACTTTTTTCGCGGGCTGCGGCCTCCGCAGCCTTTTCTCGCATCCTTTCCTCGTGTGCCTGTTTTTATCTCTAGCTCTTGCTGCATTTGCCGCATTTTTTGAACGTCGCGTCCCATCTTGCGTCGTTCAACCTCGCGTTCCCGTTCCTTTTTTTGCTCCTCCTCCAGTCGTTGTTTTCGTTGAAGCTCAATTAACTGTCGCGCTCTTTCAAGTTTTTCCTAAAAATGCACAGCAAATATAATTTGTCATTATCACACATTATGTCAACATCTTTAATCAACATACCTCAGCTGTTAATTCATTAGTTTGATTATCTTGCTTAGTTTCAGCATTTGTTCTCATTTCATTATTGTCTTGATTTTCCGTTGCAGCCTTTGCTGTATCTTCCACATTATTTTCATTATTCGAGATGTTTATTGGTGTAACAGCCTCTGTTATACCAGAAGTTAAATTTGCATTTGGATTGGAATTGTTATCATTTATATTAGATGTAGTAATATCAATGGCATTATTGTTACTGCTACTACTGGTAGCTGCAACTTTCTGTTCTGCATCAATCAAATTTAGTGAAGATTGTTTATTACTCTTTCCTGCCTTTGTTACCACATTATCAATTTTGGATGCTAAGTCAGCTGCAGTGGAACTACCAGCAACAATTTCCAGTGGCCGTACCATTTTCTCCAATGAAAAATAAAGATGGTACTGGTACCAATTGATCTAATTGTTAAAATTTAAGGAAAAAATTTTTTAATATGATAAAATCAATATGATAATCTTAGAAGCGAAAGATTAAAATTATTTTAAAGGATACAGATCTGTGCAAAGAATCTGTAAGCTTCAGATCCACTCTCTAATCTTATAGCTACAAAATGTTCTTGCTCTAGGCGAGAAGAGACTTCTGTAGTATCAATTGCTTGAGCAAGTTGCACTGATGTATCGTCTTTGCCTGAAAAAACATTATATCCATATGATTGTTTGAATTTATGGTTGATTTGTTAAAGTATCCATTTTGTGTTCTTCTACACATTGTTATGTATCCATAAATTGTATATATTTGATTAGAAGCACATGATTAAGTTCGGACTAAACCAATGTCAGATATAACCTAAAACTATGAATATACCTTCAATGAATACAACGAAAACTGCTTTCCTCGATTTCGACGTCGCAACCGCCTCATTAATAGATCCCGCAAACCACTTCATTGTATGAGAATATTCGTATATCACCCTTCCTTATGTTTTCTAGCAATATTGATGACGTAATGAAGAAACTTGCGAAGTGACACACTAGAAATTTTGCGATGGAGTTGACGTTTCAAACGCAGAGCAATGCGGAGTAAGGTTCAGTTAGGTACATGATGAGTCGTCACTCTCTACTGTTATCGATGACGGCTTGATTCTACCCCCCACTTCTAATGTATAATAAAGCTTGAATTTTTATTTAATATTCGTAAGAATATTAATTAGCATTTTAACATTTTAATTAATGGTAATAATTGACAAAATTATTTCCTAATGTCTCTCTACACAACGAAACACAATGCACTGATGTTACAAAACAAAAATATTATTTTTATATTATTACAACAGAGATTCACAATAGATTTGTGTCAGAAACGAATCTGACTGGGTTATGATGCCATAATTGATAAATTCCGTTACAGGAAAGGGGAGAACGTAAATAATACGGACAGCGTAACCAAGAATGCTAAAAACGACTTCCAGTCGATGTATCTTTGTCCTGATTATGTATATGCCCATTAGCATATCGATTTCTGTTATTAAAAAGTTATTAAAAAACGAGTCAGAGCGAGTTAAGGCCACTCAAGGCACGAAAATGCCGCACGTAACCAACATAACCTCAAAATATTTCGCACATATAAAATAAATTATATATTATACAATACTATAATAACAATTAATCTTTAAACTTATACGTATCTAATAATTCTGGAAAAGTCACAATTAATAAATAAAAAAATTATGATCTCTCTCGTTAAATCAAATATCTTCGAGATGCTCGATCATCGCAATTGTTTCATTACAAACAATTACAAATCTGGTTGTGTACAGTGTACGTACGTGTTTGGTCTTTGTATCGAAGAGTTTCCGAAGATCCTGATTCAAATTCGAAATATCTTTTAATTTTATTTTATCGCTATCCAATTAAAGAGAGTCTTCTCTAAAAATTCTCTCTACTACTAATATTAGTTTTTAATCCTACATTAGGCGTAATATTTTTTTATCCACACGAATAATGATTGCAATGTAGATGTAATTAATTAAATTTTATATTTGATTAATAAATCTTACATTAACTTAAACTTTATAAAACAGTAAAAAACAAATTAACAAATATTAGGATCAATAAAACAAATGTTTACGTGTGAACATTTGTTATACTGTGTGAAAATGGCAACGCGTATTATAACTTGAATTAATATAACAACATCCAATAGATTGAACCTAAAGCAGGGTTAAAACAATTTTGAGAATAATATATGTAAAATGCATCTAAAATAATATGTGTAAAATTATATATAATGTTTATTGTATGTACAAACACGAGAAATTAAAATTTTATTATTGAAGATATTTTTTCTTTTTTATTTCATGACGATCGATATAAATAACGATCGAGCGTTCAACAGAACGTTTATTTTGCAACAGTTGGCAATTTTTTATTAATTGTAAGATAGGATTATTTTTCTATATTCAAAGTATAATTATTCGATTACATAATGAAAATTGTAAAAAAAACGCGAGCGTTCAGCTGAATATTAATTAAACAGCTTCAGATAAAGGTCATAAAACATACATGTGTATATTTATATTATAGTATCGTTTATTTGCCATTAGATTTAGTCAGGTTTCTTTTGAAATTCAATTCAATCAGTTTTTTTAAGAGTACTATTTTATTTATTTTAGATAGTATAATTTTATTATAAGAAAATAATCACGTTTGTTGGTATAATTACAAAATAATGTATAAAAAATTAAATTTAAAAAATTACTTGGTTTTTATATTTTTCTGAAAAATTATTTTTATAAATGTTTAATATAAAAAAATGAAGAGCAATCTTTTATATTAGTCATCTGAGAGCGGTCATCGCGTGGTTTTAGGTGTTTTCATCCATCAGAGCCTCTATGTGCACAAAATGTGCACATTGAACTATGTAATCAAATATCTATGAATCCCATAGGTAATGTGTATGACTTTTTGGGTCTCTTCTATGCTATGTCCACGTTTATTTGGTTGTTTTCATGCTATACCCGTAAATTTTACAATTATATGCATTCATATTTTAAATGCAAGCATACGAAATACAAAAGTCTTGAAACGAATTTGTCTCCGTTCGTTGTATCTCGGCGCGTAATTTTCGTTCAAACAGTTTTCTCACCGCTTTCCTCGGCTTGCGTTTTCACGCAGTTACGTGACGTCACGCCACTTTCGTGTCATGTTGATTTTCGTTCCGGGCAAAGTTTTCGTATGCGCGTATTTGCTCGAGAAGGATACGCAATCCGTTCGGTAGAATGTCGATCGTGCCAATAATGAAATTTTATTAATCGTCGTGCAATCATACAGAGATACAAAACTCGGGAAGCGAATTGATTTACTTCTGTTTAGTGCGCCTCGATTGTTGGCGCTTTTTTCGGGTTTCGTTTCGTGAAGTCACACATCATACCACTGTTTTAAGTTCTAATTGTAAGTAAATTATTTTTCATGTGAACGAAAATAGTGATTGAATAGGATTCCTCGAAAATCGCGTTTGGCCTATTTGATTTTAAGTGCAAACGCTTGTCCAAAGTTTTTTTCGTCGTCGAAAAAAAGCGAGGCTTCCGCTTCGATGCTTCGGATAATCGCTTCTCGGAAATCGTTGAGGCTCCGGGATGCTTGTCCGAAGTTTTTTCTGTCGTCAAAAAAAAGCGAGGCGCCACTCAGGCGCCAGTCCCCTCGACGAATTCCGAGAAACGATTACCCGAAGCATCGAAGCGGAAACTTCTCGGAAATCGTCCCCTCCACGATTTCCGAGCCTAACGGTTATCTTTTCTTTTTCGCCAAATCCCCGAGTCGCCCGACTCACGGTAGCCAATCAGCTACTAGCTCCGCCTACTATTTTCTCCTTCCCTCTTTCAAACGCTTCGACGACTCCGCGCGGACAGGGCTCAGTTGCGTGACGAGAGGGGGTCGGTGGGTCAGTTGTGTCGCGAAGCTTCGGGAGTGAACATGTACGCTGCTCGTCTATCGAAAAAGAATATCGCGATCGCCTCGTGTGTGTGTGGTGTGGTGTGGTGTGGTGTGGTGTGGTGTGGTGTGGTGTGGTGTGGTGTGTGAAGTGCATCGTCGTTGCCTTCCTCGCTGCTTCAGGATTATCTTCGCCGTTGCCTTCCTCGCTGCTTCAGGACCACTTTCGCCGTTGCCTCCGTCTCTGCTTCAGGACGATCGCTGTGGACCGCTGCAAACGAACATAGTAAGTACATTATATTTTAGTAATACTTTTGCCTGCCCGTCCACAGCGCACCATTATCTAGTTATCTAGTACATTATACTCCAACAGATAATTGAAAAATTTTTTTACTCGCATACTCTCGATCTTAAAATTTTACAATCGCAATCATGCGAGTAACAAAATCTTTCGATTATTTGATGGGATATAATGTTCTAGATAATGGCGCATGGCCCCGGGGTACATGTTTTACTAACAGTTTCGTCAATCTATTATTTTTCAACATTTATTTTTCCGACCGTCGGCACCGCATTCGCGAGAAGCGTAAAGTGCAAAGTTATTAAAGTTTCCATCATTATTCTTACGACAGTTTTCGCTAGTTTTTACATAGCTCCGACTATTTCCATTTGTTTTAATAAATAATTTTATTAATTAATTATTTTTCAAAAATTTTTTTTTTCTACCGTCGGCACAGTAAAACTGTCGTAAGAATAATGATCGAATCTGTTTGCACCTCATACCTCTGCTGAATGCAGTGACAGAAGTCGGAATGGAAAATTGTTAAAAAATAATTAATTGACGGAATTGTTATTAAAACGCATGAAACAGGTCGAAACTGTGCGAGAATTATTGAACTGTAAAAAAGTGATCGAAACTGTTTGCACTTCACGCGTCTCGCGAATACTGTGCCGACGGTAAAAGTAAAAAAATGTTAAAGAATAATTAATTAACCAAATTATTATTAAAACGCATAGAAATGGTCGGGGCTGTGTGAGAACCAGCGAAAACTGTCATAAAAATAATGTTTAATAACAATTCCGTCAATGAATTATTTTTCAACATTTTTTTATTCCGACCGTCGGCACCGCATTCGCGAGAGGTGAAGTGCAAACAATTTTGATTATTTTTTAACAGTTCTCAATAGTTCTCGCATAGTTCCGACTTATTCCATGCGTTTTAATAACAATTCCGTCAATTAATTATTTTTAACAATTTTCCATTCCGACTCCTGTCACTGCATTCAGCAGAGATATAAGATGCAAACAGAGTCGATTATTATTCCTACGATAGTTTTTACTAGTTCTCACATAGCCTCGACCATTTCCATACGTTCTAATAAATAATTTTGTTATTTAATTATTTTTCAAAATTTTTTTCTCCTGCCGTCGGCACAGTATTCGCAAGACGCGCAAAATGCAAACAGTTTCAATCACTTTTTTTTGACAGTTTTTAATAGTTCTCGCACAGTTTTGATTTATTTTATGCGTTTTAATAACAATTCCGTTAATTAATTATTTTTAAACAATTTTTCCATTCCGACTCCCGTCGGAATCTGTTTGCACCTCATACCTCTGCTGAATGCAGTGACAGGAGTCGGAATGGAAAATTGTTAAAAAATAATTAATTGACGGAATTGTTATTGAAACGCATGGAATAAATCGGAACTATGCGAGAACTATTGAGAACTGTCAAAAAATAATCGAAATTGTTTGCACTTTATCTCTCGCGAATGCGGTGCCGACGGCAGGAGAAAAAAGTTTTGAAAAATAATTAATTAACAAAATTATTTATTAGAACGCATGGAAATGGTCGGGGCTATGTGAGAACTAGCGAAAACTGTTGTTAGAATAATGATTAAATCTGTTTGCACCTCATACTTCTGCTAAATGCAATGACAGGAGTCGAAAAGGAAAATTGTTAAAAAACAATTAATTGACGGAATTGTTATTAAAACGCATGGAAATGGTCCGGCTATGTGAGAACTAGCGAAAACTGTCGTTAGAATAATGATTGAAATTTTTTCTCCTACCGTCGGCACAGTATTCGCGAGACGCGTAAAGTGCAAACAGTTTCGATCACTTTTCCGACAGTTCTCAATAGTTCTCGCACAGTTTCGACCTATTTCATGCTTTTTAATAATTATTCCGTCAATTAATTATTTTTTAATAATTTTTTATTTCGACTCCTGTCACTGCATTCAGCAGAGATATGAGATGCGAACAGAGTCGATTATTATTCCTACGACAGTTTTTACTAGTTCTCACATAGCCTCGACCATTTCCATACGTTCTAATAAATAATTTTGTTATTTAATTATTTTTAAAAATTTTTTCTCCTGCCGTCGGCCCAGTATTCGCGAGACGCGTAAAGTGCAAACAGTTTCGATCACTTTCCGACAGTTCTCAATAGTTCTCGCACAGTTTCGACCTATTTCATGCTTTTTAATAATTATTCCGTCAATTAATTATTTTTTAATAATTTTTTATTTCGACTCCTGTCACTGCATTCAGCAGAGATATGAGATGCGAACAGAGTCGATTATTATTCCTACGACAGTTTTTACTAGTTCTCACATAGCCTCGACCATTTCCATACGTTCTAATAAATAATTTTGTTATTTAATTATTTTTAAAAATTTTTTCTCCTGCCGTCGGCCCAGTATTCGCGAGACGCGTAAAGTGCAAACAGTTTCGATCACTTTTCCGACAGTTCTCAATAGTTCTCGCACAGTTTCGACCTATTTCATGCTTTTTAATAATTATTCCGTCAATTAATTATTTTTTAATAATTTTTTATTTCGACTCCTGTCACTGCATTCAGCAGAGATATGAGATGCGAACAGAGTCGATTATTATTCCTACGACAGTTTTTACTAGTTCTCACATAGCCTCGACCATTTCCATACGTTCTAATAAATAATTTTGTTATTTAATTATTTTTAAAATTTTTTCTCCTGCCGTCGGCCCAGTATTCGCGAGACGCGTAAAGTGCAAACAGTTTCGATCACTTTTCCGACAGTTCTCAATAGTTCTCGCACAGTTTCGACCTATTTCATGCTTTTTAATAATTATTCCGTCAATTAATTATTTTTTAATAATTTTTTATTTCGACTCCTGTCACTGCATTCAGCAGAGATATGAGATGCGAACAGAGTCGATTATTATTCCTACGACAGTTTTTACTAGTTCTCACATAGCCTCGACCATTTCCATACGTTCTAATAAATAATTTGTTATTTAATTATTTTTAAAAATTTTTTCTCCTGCCGTCGGCCCAGTATTCGCGAGACGCGTAAAGTGCAAACAGTTTCGATCACTTTTCCGACAGTTCTCAATAGTTCTCGCACAGTTTCGACCTATTTCATGCTTTTTAATAATTATTCCGTCAATTAATTATTTTTTAATAATTTTTTATTTCGACTCCTGTCACTGCATTCAGCAGAGATATGAGATGCGAACAGAGTCGATTATTATTCCTACGACAGTTTTTACTAGTTCTCACATAGCCTCGACCATTTCCATACGTTCTAATAAATAATTTTGTTATTTAATTATTTTTTAAAATTTTTTCTTCTGCCGTCGGCCCAGTATTCGCGAGACGCGCAAAATGCAAACAGTTTCAATCACTTTTTTTTGACAGTTTTTAATAGTTCTCGCACAGTTTTGATTTATTTTATGCGTTTTAATAACAATTCCGTTAATTAATTATTTTTAAACAATTTTTCCATTTTGACTCCCGTCGGAATCTGTTTGCACCTCATACCTCTGCTGAATGCAGTGACAGGAGTCGGAATGGAAAATTGTTAAAAAATAATTAATTGACGGAATTGTTATTGAAACGCATGGAATAAATCGGAACTATGCGAGAACTATTGAGAACTGTCAAAAAATAATCGAAATTGTTTGCACTTTATCTCTCGCGAATGCGGTGCCGACGGCAGGAGAAAAAAGTTTTGAAAAATAATTAATTAACAAAATTATTTATTAGAACGCATGGAAATGGTCGGGGCTATGTGAGAACTAGCGAAAACTGTTGTTAGAATAATGATTAAATCTGTTTGCACCTCATACTTCTGCTAAATGCAATGACAGGAGTCGAAAAGGAAAATTGTTAAAAAACAATTAATTGACGGAATTGTTATTAAAACGCATGGAAATGGTCCGGCTATGTGAGAACTAGCGAAAACTGTCGTTAGAATAATGATTGAAATTTTTTCTCCTACCGTCGGCACAGTATTCGCGAGACGCGTAAAGTGCAAACAGTTTCGATCACTTTTCCGACAGTTCTCAATAGTTCTCGCACAGTTTCGACCTATTTCATGCTTTTTAATAATTATTCCGTCAATTAATTATTTTTTAATAATTTTTTATTTCGACTCCTATCACTGCATTCAGCAGAGATATGAGATGCGAACAGAGTCGATTATTATTCCTACGACAGTTTTTACTAGTTCTCACATAGCCTCGACCATTTCCATACGTTCTAATAAATAATTTTGTTATTTAATTATTTTTAAAAATTTTTTCTCCTGCCGTCGGCCCAGTATTCGCGAGACGCGTAAAGTGCAAACAGTTTCGATCACTTTTCCGACAGTTCTCAATAGTTCTCGCACAGTTTCGACCTATTTCATGCTTTTTAATAATTATTCCGTCAATTAATTATTTTTTAATAATTTTTTATTTCGACTCCTGTCACTGCATTCAGCAGAGATATGAGATGCGAACAGAGTCGATTATTATTCCTACGACAGTTTTTACTAGTTCTCACATAGCCTCGACCATTTCCATACGTTCTAATAAATAATTTTGTTATTTAATTATTTTTAAAAATTTTTTCTCCTGCCGTCGGCCCAGTATTCGCGAGACGCGTAAAGTGCAAACAGTTTCGATCACTTTTCCGACAGTTCTCAATAGTTCTCGCACAGTTTCGACCTATTTCATGCTTTTTAATAATTATTCCGTCAATTAATTATTTTTTAATAATTTTTTATTTCGACTCCTGTCACTGCATTCAGCAGAGATATGAGATGCGAACAGAGTCGATTATTATTCCTACGACAGTTTTTACTAGTTCTCACATAGCCTCGACCATTTCCATACGTTCTAATAAATAATTTTGTTATTTAATTATTTTTAAAAATTTTTTCTCCTGCCGTCGGCCCAGTATTCGCGAGACGCGTAAAGTGCAAACAGTTTCGATCACTTTTCCGACAGTTCTCAATAGTTCTCGCACAGTTTCGACCTATTTCATGCTTTTTAATAATTATTCCGTCAATTAATTATTTTTTAATAATTTTTTATTTCGACTCCTGTCACTGCATTCAGCAGAGATATGAGATGCGAACAGAGTCGATTATTATTCCTACGACAGTTTTTACTAGTTCTCACATAGCCTCGACCATTTCCATACGTTCTAATAAATAATTTTGTTATTTAATTATTTTTAAAAATTTTTTCTCCTGCCGTCGGCCCAGTATTCGCGAGACGCGTAAAGTGCAAACAGTTTCGATCACTTTTCCGACAGTTCTCAATAGTTCTCGCACAGTTTCGACCTATTTCATGCTTTTTAATAATTATTCCGTCAATTAATTATTTTTTAATAATTTTTTATTTCGACTCCTGTCACTGCATTCAGCAGAGATATGAGATGCGAACAGAGTCGATTATTATTCCTACGACAGTTTTTACTAGTTCTCACATAGCCTCGACCATTTCCATACGTTCTAATAAATAATTTTGTTATTTAATTATTTTTTAAAATTTTTTCTCCTGCCGTCGGCCCAGTATTCGCGAGACGCGTAAAGTGCAAACAGTTTCGATCACTTTTCCGACAGTTCTCAATAGTTCTCGCACAGTTTCGACCTATTTCATGCTTTTTAATAATTATTCCGTCAATTAATTATTTTTTAATAATTTTTTATTTCGACTCCTGTCACTGCATTCAGCAGAGATATGAGATGCGAACAGAGTCGATTATTATTCCTACGACAGTTTTTACTAGTTCTCACATAGCCTCGACCATTTCCATACGTTCTAATAAATAATTTTGTTATTTAATTATTTTTAAAAATTTTTTCTCCTGCCGTCGGCCCAGTATTCGCGAGACGCGTAAAGTGCAAACAGTTTCGATCACTTTTCCGACAGTTCTCAATAGTTCTCGCACAGTTTCGACCTATTTCATGCTTTTTAATAATTATTCCGTCAATTAATTATTTTTTAATAATTTTTTATTTCGACTCCTGTCACTGCATTCAGCAGAGATATGAGATGCGAACAGAGTCGATTATTATTCCTACGACAGTTTTTACTAGTTCTCACATAGCCTCGACCATTTCCATACGTTCTAATAAATAATTTTGTTATTTAATTATTTTTTAAAATTTTTTCTCCTGCCGTCGGCCCAGTATTCGCGAGACGCGTAAAGTGCAAACAGTTTCGATCACTTTTCCGACAGTTCTCAATAGTTCTCGCACAGTTTCGACCTATTTCATGCTTTTTAATAATTATTCCGTCAATTAATTATTTTTTAATAATTTTTTATTTCGACTCCTGTCACTGCATTCAGCAGAGATATGAGATGCGAACAGAGTCGATTATTATTCCTACGACAGTTTTTACTAGTTCTCACATAGCCTCGACCATTTCCATACGTTCTAATAAATAATTTTGTTATTTAATTATTTTTTAAAATTTTTTCTTCTGCCGTCGGCCCAGTATTCGCGAGACGCGCAAAATGCAAACAGTTTCAATCACTTTTTTTTGACAGTTTTTAATAGTTCTCGCACAGTTTTGATTTATTTTATGCGTTTTAATAACAATTCCGTTAATTAATTATTTTTAAACAATTTTTCCATTTTGACTCCCGTCGGAATCTGTTTGCACCTCATACCTCTGCTGAATGCAGTGACAGGAGTCGGAATGGAAAATTGTTAAAAAATAATTAATTGACGGAATTGTTATTGAAACGCATGGAATAAATCGGAACTATGCGAGAACTATTGAGAACTGTCAAAAAATAATCGAAATTGTTTGCACTTTATCTCTCGCGAATGCGGTGCCGACGGCAGGAGAAAAAAGTTTTGAAAAATAATTAATTAACAAAATTATTTATTAGAACGCATGGAAATGGTCGGGGCTATGTGAGAACTAGCGAAAACTGTTGTTAGAATAATGATTAAATCTGTTTGCACCTCATACTTCTGCTAAATGCAATGACAGGAGTCGAAAAGGAAAATTGTTAAAAAACAATTAATTGACGGAATTGTTATTAAAACGCATGGAAATGGTCCGGCTATGTGAGAACTAGCGAAAACTGTCGTTAGAATAATGATTGAAATTTTTTCTTCTACCGTCGGCACAGTATTCGCGAGACGCGTAAAGTGCAAACAGTTTCGATCACTTTTCCGACAGTTCTCAATAGTTCTCGCACAGTTTCGACCTATTTCATGCTTTTTAATAATTATTCCGTTAATTAATTATTTTTTAATAATTTTTTATTTCGACTCCTGTCACTGCATTCAGCAGAGATATGAGATGCGAACAGAGTCGATTATTATTCCTACGACAGTTTTTACTAGTTCTCACATAGCCTCGACCATTTCCATACGTTCTAATAAATAATTTTGTTATTTAATTATTTTTAAAAATTTTTTCTCCTGCCGTCGGCCCAGTATTCGCGAGACGCGTAAAGTGCAAACAGTTTCGATCACTTTTCCGACAGTTCTCAATAGTTCTCGCACAGTTTCGACCTATTTCATGCTTTTTAATAATTATTCCGTCAATTAATTATTTTTTAATAATTTTTTATTTCGACTCCTGTCACTGCATTCAGCAGAGATATGAGATGCGAACAGAGTCGATTATTATTCCTACGACAGTTTTTACTAGTTCTCACATAGCCTCGACCATTTCCATACGTTCTAATAAATAATTTTGTTATTTAATTATTTTTAAAAATTTTTTCTCCTGCCGTCGGCCCAGTATTCGCGAGACGCGTAAAGTGCAAACAGTTTCGATCACTTTTCCGACAGTTCTCAATAGTTCTCGCACAGTTTCGACCTATTTCATGCTTTTTAATAATTATTCCGTCAATTAATTATTTTTTAATAATTTTTTATTTCGACTCCTGTCACTGCATTCAGCAGAGATATGAGATGCGAACAGAGTCGATTATTATTCCTACGACAGTTTTTACTAGTTCTCACATAGCCTCGACCATTTCCATACGTTCTAATAAATAATTTTGTTATTTAATTATTTTTTAAAATTTTTTCTTCTGCCGTCGGCCCAGTATTCGCGAGACGCGCAAAATGCAAACAGTTTCAATCACTTTTTTTTGACAGTTTTTAATAGTTCTCGCACAGTTTTGATTTATTTTATGCGTTTTAATAACAATTCCGTTAATTAATTATTTTTAAACAATTTTTCCATTTTGACTCCCGTCGGAATCTGTTTGCACCTCATACCTCTGCTGAATGCAGTGACAGGAGTCGGAATGGAAAATTGTTAAAAAATAATTAATTGACGGAATTGTTATTGAAACGCATGGAATAAATCGGAACTATGCGAGAACTATTGAGAACTGTCAAAAAATAATCGAAATTGTTTGCACTTTATCTCTCGCGAATGCGGTGCCGACGGCAGGAGAAAAAAGTTTTGAAAAATAATTAATTAACAAAATTATTTATTAGAACGCATGGAAATGGTCGGGGCTATGTGAGAACTAGCGAAAACTGTTGTTAGAATAATGATTAAATCTGTTTGCACCTCATACTTCTGCTAAATGCAATGACAGGAGTCGAAAAGGAAAATTGTTAAAAAACAATTAATTGACGGAATTGTTATTAAAACGCATGGAAATGGTCCGGCTATGTGAGAACTAGCGAAAACTGTCGTTAGAATAATGATTGAAATTTTTTCTCCTACCGTCGGCACAGTATTCGCGAGACGCGTAAAGTGCAAACAGTTTCGATCACTTTTCCGACAGTTCTCAATAGTTCTCGCACAGTTTCGACCTATTTCATGCTTTTTAATAATTATTCCGTCAATTAATTATTTTTTAATAATTTTTTATTTCGACTCCTATCACTGCATTCAGCAGAGATATGAGATGCGAACAGAGTCGATTATTATTCCTACGACAGTTTTTACTAGTTCTCACATAGCCTCGACCATTTCCATACGTTCTAATAAATAATTTTGTTATTTAATTATTTTTAAAAATTTTTTCTCCTGCCGTCGGCCCAGTATTCGCGAGACGCGTAAAGTGCAAACAGTTTCGATCACTTTTCCGACAGTTCTCAATAGTTCTCGCACAGTTTCGACCTATTTCATGCTTTTTAATAATTATTCCGTCAATTAATTATTTTTTAATAATTTTTTATTTCGACTCCTGTCACTGCATTCAGCAGAGATATGAGATGCGAACAGAGTCGATTATTATTCCTACGACAGTTTTTACTAGTTCTCACATAGCCTCGACCATTTCCATACGTTCTAATAAATAATTTTGTTATTTAATTATTTTTTAAAATTTTTTCTTCTGCCGTCGGCCCAGTATTCGCGAGACGCGCAAAATGCAAACAGTTTCAATCACTTTTTTTTGACAGTTTTTAATAGTTCTCGCACAGTTTTGATTTATTTTATGCGTTTTAATAACAATTCCGTTAATTAATTATTTTTAAACAATTTTTCCATTTTGACTCCCGTCGGAATCTGTTTGCACCTCATACCTCTGCTGAATGCAGTGACAGGAGTCGGAATGGAAAATTGTTAAAAAATAATTAATTGACGGAATTGTTATTGAAACGCATGGAATAAATCGGAACTATGCGAGAACTATTGAGAACTGTCAAAAAATAATCGAAATTGTTTGCACTTTATCTCTCGCGAATGCGGTGCCGACGGCAGGAGAAAAAAGTTTTGAAAAATAATTAATTAACAAAATTATTTATTAGAACGCATGGAAATGGTCGGGGCTATGTGAGAACTAGCGAAAACTGTTGTTAGAATAATGATTAAATCTGTTTGCACCTCATACTTCTGCTAAATGCAATGACAGGAGTCGAAAAGGAAAATTGTTAAAAAACAATTAATTGACGGAATTGTTATTAAAACGCATGGAAATGGTCCGGCTATGTGAGAACTAGCGAAAACTGTCGTTAGAATAATGATTGAAATTTTTTCTTCTACCGTCGGCACAGTATTCGCGAGACGCGTAAAGTGCAAACAGTTTCGATCACTTTTCCGACAGTTCTCAATAGTTCTCGCACAGTTTCGACCTATTTCATGCTTTTTAATAATTATTCCGTTAATTAATTATTTTTTAATAATTTTTTATTTCGACTCCTGTCACTGCATTCAGCAGAGATATGAGATGCGAACAGAGTCGATTATTATTCCTACGACAGTTTTTACTAGTTCTCACATAGCCTCGACCATTTCCATACGTTCTAATAAATAATTTTGTTATTTAATTATTTTTAAAAATTTTTTCTCCTGCCGTCGGCCCAGTATTCGCGAGACGCGTAAAGTGCAAACAGTTTCGATCACTTTTCCGACAGTTCTCAATAGTTCTCGCACAGTTTCGACCTATTTCATGCTTTTTAATAATTATTCCGTCAATTAATTATTTTTTAATAATTTTTTATTTCGACTCCTGTCACTGCATTCAGCAGAGATATGAGATGCGAACAGAGTCGATTATTATTCCTACGACAGTTTTTACTAGTTCTCACATAGCCTCGACCATTTCCATACGTTCTAATAAATAATTTTGTTATTTAATTATTTTTAAAAATTTTTTCTCCTGCCGTCGGCCCAGTATTCGCGAGACGCGTAAAGTGCAAACAGTTTCGATCACTTTTCCGACAGTTCTCAATAGTTCTCGCACAGTTTCGACCTATTTCATGCTTTTTAATAATTATTCCGTCAATTAATTATTTTTTAATAATTTTTTATTTCGACTCCTGTCACTGCATTCAGCAGAGATATGAGATGCGAACAGAGTCGATTATTATTCCTACGACAGTTTTTACTAGTTCTCACATAGCCTCGACCATTTCCATACGTTCTAATAAATAATTTTGTTATTTAATTATTTTTTAAAATTTTTTCTTCTGCCGTCGGCCCAGTATTCGCGAGACGCGCAAAATGCAAACAGTTTCAATCACTTTTTTTTGACAGTTTTTAATAGTTCTCGCACAGTTTTGATTTATTTTATGCGTTTTAATAACAATTCCGTTAATTAATTATTTTTAAACAATTTTTCCATTTTGACTCCCGTCGGAATCTGTTTGCACCTCATACCTCTGCTGAATGCAGTGACAGGAGTCGGAATGGAAAATTGTTAAAAAATAATTAATTGACGGAATTGTTATTGAAACGCATGGAATAAATCGGAACTATGCGAGAACTATTGAGAACTGTCAAAAAATAATCGAAATTGTTTGCACTTTATCTCTCGCGAATGCGGTGCCGACGGCAGGAGAAAAAAGTTTTGAAAAATAATTAATTAACAAAATTATTTATTAGAACGCATGGAAATGGTCGGGGCTATGTGAGAACTAGCGAAAACTGTTGTTAGAATAATGATTAAATCTGTTTGCACCTCATACTTCTGCTAAATGCAATGACAGGAGTCGAAAAGGAAAATTGTTAAAAAACAATTAATTGACGGAATTGTTATTAAAACGCATGGAAATGGTCCGGCTATGTGAGAACTAGCGAAAACTGTCGTTAGAATAATGATTGAAATTTTTTCTCCTACCGTCGGCACAGTATTCGCGAGACGCGTAAAGTGCAAACAGTTTCGATCACTTTTCCGACAGTTCTCAATAGTTCTCGCACAGTTTCGACCTATTTCATGCTTTTTAATAATTATTCCGTCAATTAATTATTTTTTAATAATTTTTTATTTCGACTCCTATCACTGCATTCAGCAGAGATATGAGATGCGAACAGAGTCGATTATTATTCCTACGACAGTTTTTACTAGTTCTCACATAGCCTCGACCATTTCCATACGTTCTAATAAATAATTTTGTTATTTAATTATTTTTAAAAATTTTTTCTCCTGCCGTCGGCCCAGTATTCGCGAGACGCGTAAAGTGCAAACAGTTTCGATCACTTTTCCGACAGTTCTCAATAGTTCTCGCACAGTTTCGACCTATTTCATGCTTTTTAATAATTATTCCGTCAATTAATTATTTTTTAATAATTTTTTATTTCGACTCCTGTCACTGCATTCAGCAGAGATATGAGATGCGAACAGAGTCGATTATTATTCCTACGACAGTTTTTACTAGTTCTCACATAGCCTCGACCATTTCCATACGTTCTAATAAATAATTTTGTTATTTAATTATTTTTTAAAATTTTTTCTTCTGCCGTCGGCCCAGTATTCGCGAGACGCGCAAAATGCAAACAGTTTCAATCACTTTTTTTTGACAGTTTTTAATAGTTCTCGCACAGTTTTGATTTATTTTATGCGTTTTAATAACAATTCCGTTAATTAATTATTTTTAAACAATTTTTCCATTTTGACTCCCGTCGGAATCTGTTTGCACCTCATACCTCTGCTGAATGCAGTGACAGGAGTCGGAATGGAAAATTGTTAAAAAATAATTAATTGACGGAATTGTTATTGAAACGCATGGAATAAATCGGAACTATGCGAGAACTATTGAGAACTGTCAAAAAATAATCGAAATTGTTTGCACTTTATCTCTCGCGAATGCGGTGCCGACGGCAGGAGAAAAAAGTTTTGAAAAATAATTAATTAACAAAATTATTTATTAGAACGCATGGAAATGGTCGGGGCTATGTGAGAACTAGCGAAAACTGTTGTTAGAATAATGATTAAATCTGTTTGCACCTCATACTTCTGCTAAATGCAATGACAGGAGTCGAAAAGGAAAATTGTTAAAAAACAATTAATTGACGGAATTGTTATTAAAACGCATGGAAATGGTCCGGCTATGTGAGAACTAGCGAAAACTGTCGTTAGAATAATGATTGAAATTTTTTCTCCTACCGTCGGCACAGTATTCGCGAGACGCGTAAAGTGCAAACAGTTTCGATCACTTTTCCGACAGTTCTCAATAGTTCTCGCACAGTTTCGACCTATTTCATGCTTTTTAATAATTATTCCGTCAATTAATTATTTTTTAATAATTTTTTATTTCGACTCCTATCACTGCATTCAGCAGAGATATGAGATGCGAACAGAGTCGATTATTATTCCTACGACAGTTTTTACTAGTTCTCACATAGCCTCGACCATTTCCATACGTTCTAATAAATAATTTTGTTATTTAATTATTTTTTAAAATTTTTTCTCCTGCCGTCGGCCCAGTATTCGCGAGACGCGCAAAATGCAAACAGTTTCAATCACTTTTTTTTGACAGTTTTTAATAGTTCTCGCACAGTTTTGATTTATTTTATGCGTTTTAATAACAATTCCGTTAATTAATTATTTTTAAACAATTTTTCCATTCCGACTCCCGTCGGAATCTGTTTGCACCTCATACCTCTGCTGAATGCAGTGACAGGAGTCGGAATGGAAAATTGTTAAAAAATAATTAATTGACGGAATTGTTATTAAAACGCATGGAATAAATCGGAACTATGCGAGAACTATTGAGAACTGTCAAAAAATAATCGAAATTGTTTGCACTTTATCTCTCGCGAATGCGGTGCCAACGGCAGGAGAAAAAAGTTTTGAAAAATAATTAATTAACAAAATTATTTATTAGAACGCATGGAAATGGTCGGGGCTATGTGAGAACTAGCGAAAACTGTCGTTAGAATAATGATCGAATTTTTTTCTGCAGTGACAGCTTTAAGCCCCCGGACACACTTTTGCATAACGCATAACGTATGTACATAAGCAAATTGGTTTTATAAGCAAAACCAACCAGTTTCGGCTCTTATAGCGGTTTTCTATATTATTTATTTATATTTTTAAAAAAGAAGGAGCCATTTATATAATCACATTTAAAATTAATAAGCAAATTGATTGGTCCATAAGCAAAGTGCATAAGAAATTCAACCAATTAAATTTCTTATGCATTTATGTTATGCGTTATGCAAAAGTGCGTGCGTGGGCTCTTACGGTCATAACTGACGTTTGTACATACATACTACTCTTCCGAATCTGTTCGTTTAGCGCCTCTACGTGCACATAAATTGTAGTTTAAACTACGTATAACAAATATTTCCAACGGATAACACGTATTTTTTTATTCAATTCCAGACTATGTTTACAAAGTGTTGATTTTTATTATTCTAACTTAACAATTAAACAAGAACTGATTTCAAACGATTCTTTTTTCGGGTTTTGTTTCGTGACGTCACGCATCATACCGCTTTTCTGTCCCCCCCCCCCCCTTTTTTTTTTTTGATTCGCCGCCAATCAGACAAGCCATACTTTTCACTTATTTTTACAAATATAAACGGTCGCGGCAACTGAAATTCTCGCACGCGCTTTACATTTTACCCGTGTGTGACACATTATCCGTAATATCGGGATTGCCGAATAAAGTATTGGGCGTTATTAATGTGCGGTTTGATGTGAAATAGCAGGATGATGTCAGCAGAAAGCGGCATCCAGGGAGCGACTCGGTATTCCGGAAAAAGAATGTAGCAGTAGCAGCAGCAGGAGTAGCGACAGCAATCGGTGAGTGAATTTTTATCAAATCAATTATTTGAATTTATATCATGTATATGTGGTATTGCACATTTATAGAACACGATTATGCACATTTGCATAAAACAGAGTTAAAATATGAATGCATATAAATGTAAAATTTGCGGGTATAGTATGAAACAGAACCAAATAAACGTGGACATAGCATAGAAGAGATCCAAAAAGTCATGCACATTATCTACAGGATTCATAGATATTTGATTACATAGTTCAATGTGCACATTTTGTGCACATAGAGGTGTTGATGGATGAAAACATCTTAAAACAACGCGATGACTGCTCTCAGGAGTCTCAGGTTCCTCTCTGATAAAAGTCATAACAACGTAATTACATTATACGTATATTTATTTCATTCATTTAATACATTATACACATATCATATATAAGGATACATTGTTCATCATTAGGAACAATTTCTTGTAGCAATTAATTAATATGTACTCTGCAGTGGTTTAATTGCTATTGCCTTCCGAGAGCAACTAATATATATATCAATATAATATCCGACATTTTTTTAAAGATTCTGATCAGATTTGAACCATGGTCTTTCGGTATGAAGGACAAACAACCACCTAGCTTTTACGTTGTTGAACGATCGCTACATTATTCATGTATTAATTAAGTATCATATAGGCTCTACGATCCAATCACGCATATATTATGTAGTAATCGCTTATTTGCCATTATAGTCAGGTTTCTTTTGAAATTCAATTCAATAAGTTTTTTAAAAATGCTGTTTTATTAATTTTATATAGTAATTTCATTATAAGAAAATAATCGCGTTTGGTTGGTATAATTATAAAATAATTTATAAAAATTAAATTCAAAAAATTATTTGATTTTTGTGGAAAATTAGTTTTATAAATGTTTGATAAAAAAAATAGAGAGGGATCTTTCATTCTTCAAGAAAGAATGAAAAGCCACTTGGGCTCTAACAATTCTCTTCAGTTTCGCTCCCATGTAATTTGCACCTTGTTTACGACTTCTACTTTCTCTCATATGTGTATTCGAATATTACTTGAATATTACTTGTACAAGTTAAGAACTCTCGATGCCTGTATATATGGTAAAAATAGATAAAATAGTACTTTTGAGAAATATTAAACTGAATTTCACAATTGTGACTGTCCATCTAGTGGTTAATAAGCGATTTATTAGATAACGATGTCGCGCGGTGGAAGTTGACACTTGACAGTTTGACACGATAATCAATTAACATAACCTGACATAACCTCAAATTCGCGGTGAGAGAGGACACGTGTGACGCTCGCGATGGATCTTGTGAAGTTGATTCTGGAAGATGACTAGAGAAAAACGCCTTCTCAGTTTTCACGAAGTTGCGCGTATTTCGTCTTTTTTTAAATGATATACAATATCTTGTAACTTTGTGCCAAGATGCGTTTTTATCCCTGTGTGTATGCATGTCTGTGAACTCTTTGTAAGAAAAGATTCTTTTCTCTGCAAGAAAACTTTTCGAAGAATTAAATTAATATTTACAATGTTTGTTGTACTTGCAGGTCACAACCAGATTTATACTTAAAAAACCTAACGAGAGACAATGTGCAGTTGTTAATAAAATCTGCCAATTGAATGAGTGGACGAAGTTGTAATAGTCTTTATTGTCAAAACCTACATACATATTGTCTCGTTCATGGGTTATTCCAAAACCTAAACCTTTAACAAAGTGCAAGCAATTTGCCAAAGAGAAGGAAATACAAATGAAAAAGAAAGGAAGGTCCAAACTAAAATGGGACAAGGAATTAAAGGTAAGATTTGTTTTTACAGAAACTTCTATTATATAACAGTAGTAATGGAAACAAGTAGAACTGTAATCAGTTCCTACATGTCACCACTCTAAATAATTCCTCGGTGACTCCCTAAAGATTACAAAATTTGAAAATCTATGTACATGGAATATGCGAGTTAAAACTTATGAAATGTCATACAAGTCTGTTGCTCTTACATGGAGTTTTTTAATATCTCACTTATTTTATGTGTGTATATAAAATTAAATCATTAATAAATTAATGGTTTAATGAATGAAAAGGCTCACAATAAATTTTTCAGTTTACTTGATTTCTAATTTTTTTTTTTTAGAATGGATTCCATATGGTTACAAATGAGCAAAAACACAGGAACAGAAAGAATGGTTGGTAGAAACCAAGAACAATTATGATCGACTCACGATTCGTTTACTAAAGCCAAAACAGTTAAGCAGGAAAGACAATTTAAAAAAATGCACGAATTGCAAAGACTTCGAAATATAACCAGAGCGAAAAAGGTCAAATTATCGAAATCATTTACTCACTGTTGCCAGAGAACACTTCCTGAATTCTCAACAGCTTTCCAAAGCTTTAACTATAACGTGTCGACCGCTGCTTCAGAAAATTTCAATCCAGGTACACTCTTCGAATACTTAATTACTATAAAATTTTTGCTTTTACGAGACTATATGACATAAAATTTTTATAGATTGTCGAAAGAAAAGGAAACAAGAGGAATTGCCAAAGAAGTGTCAGGAAATAAAAGGAAAAGAAATGCAGCTCCATTAAATACTGAAGAAAAACGTTGGAACCAAGGTCTCGTGGATAATGTTTTGAAGAATAGCACGAAGATTCTACGCGATGATTATTCGATGGAGGTTGCAGAGTAAGGACCACAAACATAAACTTTTGCATAACGTGTAGTGCATGACGCATAAGAGAATCAATCAATGAGAGTCGTCTATTTCACTCCCCAGGCTAAAAATAAAAACCTCTGATTGGTTAATTCTTTTATACGTTTATGCATTATGCAGAAGTCTGTGCTCTTGTCCTAAATTTTTACTAACACAAATTTAATCTAGCTACATTACATTATGGGCGATGTAACAATAACGCGATATTTACGTGTTGCAGGATAAAGCAGTTTGCAACGAGTGGTAGTAAAAAGAAGAAAGGAGCATTAAAAAAAACAATAAGAGTAAAACCGCTAAAAAGCCAAAGGTCAGAAAAGGCAAAACGAGATTTACACAAGATGATTGGCGTTAGAAAGCAAAGATAAATTCAGATGTCTGTAACGATATTTCTAATAATAAATAGAATTTTATGTTTATAAATTTTAAATGTATAAATTTTCTACAAAAAGATTGTTTCTTTCTTTAAAACATTGTTTCTTAAACTTACAATAAAAATTTAGTAATTTTATATAACATTTTTCTATTTTCTTAGGACACAGGGGTCATGTAATATTGGTGATATTTCGAATTTACGCGCGCAGCAGTCTGGCAATCCTCGAGCTCGTCGTCCGAGTCCTGAATGGCTGAATCATCATCACTGGTGTTTATGATACGTGCGAACGTTTATGTATGTAGGTTTATATACGTGATGCGATAGCGTCAGAGAGCTTTCTCTTTGCTTTATTTTTTTAAATCCGATTTACATTCTATTATTGGCGACAAATCTGAACCATTTTCTAAAGAAACACTTATAAAACCGTTATAGTGAGTCAGACTTAACATAGAAAGTATAAAAATTTTTGTTTTGTAATTAAAATTTTTGGAGCAATTTTCAACAAGATCTCGGTTAAGATTTTTGTCATGGAGCCGTACGGCTGTGGAGAGGAAAAAGAGCTAAAGGCAAGAATCAATTATATGAAGAACTCAATGAATGCTCAATAATTCTTTAATATGAATAGAGAAACACAGTGATTAGTGATCGATTATTAATCTTTACTGTTAGATCTCTAAATGTAGACCAATTAGCGACTGGTTGTTTTTTTGAGCGTAGCCAATGATTGCCTTTAGTTCTTTTTTTCTCTCCACAGCCTTGGACTCTGTGACAAAATTCTCAAAAACTGAGGTCCCTGTTTCTAGCATCGATTAATTTAGTTGCTTTTGTCATTAGACACGTGCTCCTGTATAAAGTGGATAAAATTGAAACGACTCGTTTATGCTGCTCATTGTGAATGCGCCTTAGCTGATATAACCTGAACAAGAAACGGCGGACTAGAACCATTTCTGCGTAGTCTGTACTATGTAAATGATGTCGCGATAGCTTGCGGGGGGGAAACGAGTTTCATACTGTTTTATTAACACGACACGACTGAGTGGACATAGTCTTCGGGAATGGCGCAGTGTATAAGAAAAGGTACGTATAACGTAAATCAATCTTCAGCGTACACAATCATATGTCGCGAGAATCGAGGGACTCCGCACGCAGAGGTTCCGAGTAGGTAGAGTAGTGTGAGCGATGCGGCGGTCCGCGTGCGCCGCCATTTTGTCCGATTCCGCCGTTCGCGTGCGAGCGCGAACGACGGAACGGCGGAAAACAAAATGTCGTAATGGCGAGGAGTGCGTCTATTCAGCATACACTGATGTCGCGGATTAATAAGTTCGGGACGTACACGTCCGCCTTCTACCTCACGGTTGTCTCGTCGCGATTTTTATCTCGCGCTCACGGGTTCGCGCACTCCCTCTCTTTCTCGCCGTGCCCGTTGTGTCCTGGCAACTTCGGCTCTGTGGAAGCTGGGAGAACTCCGTTCCCCGTTCGCGAAGGATCGCGACAGCGTGCCGACGTACGCGTCGCGTACACATCGTGAATCATATTCCTCGCGATATGGAGAGGTGCGACCGGAGTGACGCGCGATAATCGCGTTACTCACGCGATTGATTCTGTCGCGATAGACACACACTCACACATTCACACATACACACAATACCACACACTTACCATACACTCTCACACACAAGACGCACACGCTACATTCCGGAGCACGTGCGCGCTTCTTCGGCGGCGGACGTCGTCATCGTCGTAAGTTCTTTGGTCATACCGCTCCGCGCGCGCGCTTATCTCTTCTGGTATAATATGAAATCGGGGCGAGCAGCATGAAGGTAACCGTGTGCTTCGACAATGTCAGGGTGGTGGTCCCGTGCGGCGACGGAACCTTGCTGGTCAAGGATCTGATGCACGAGGCCATTCTACGATACAGGAAGGCCACCGGCAAGAATGACAACTCCCTGACGATCAACAGCCTGTCCTCCCTGACGGGGGGCGGCTTGCTCGATCAGGACGACAGACTGTGCGACGTGGCCGACGACAGGGAACAGATTGTCGCTCACTTCGCCAGCTCCGACCCCGCCAGTCCGTTGGCGGGGATGCGGCGAGCTCGGTTGGCACCAACAGTCCCGACTTCTTTCATCGAGACGGCAAGGAGGACAACCGGCAGGTTTATCCAATCGATATCCATTCCTCAGTGTCTAGCAGTATTAAGAGGAGAAAGCGCGAAGCGTCTGTCGATGCACGCGCTTTCCACGAGGGAGCCATCCCTCACCACGTATCCGCTCAATCCCTACCCAGGGAGTCCAGGCGTAGGGAACCTTTAGGTCAAGATTCTAAGGCTTCGTACGAATTCGGTAGTAACATTGTAGAGTCTGACAATCGGGAGGTGCGAGAGATAGTGATAAAGAACGAGGCAGGGCCACTGGGGGGCTCCACGTGGTGCCATGCTACGACCTGCTCGGCAACGATCAGGGGCTCAGGGTCGAGGGTATCGAGCCGAACGGTCGCATCGCCAGGGACGGGCAGATCGACCTGCACGACAATATTATAAAGATCAACGGTCATAACCTGTTGCACATACCGTTTCCTAAGGTACAAGAAATCTTTCGAGCATGCATGAACGATCCCTGTTTACAGATCTCCGTTGTCAAGCATAAAAAGCGGGCGAGGAGCGAGAAGTCTCTGCATAAGAGCCACGGAAAACACCAGCGGGAGCTCAGAGAAGACCGAGGGCGACGAGAGTGTCAAGAGACTTCAGTGCAGCAACTATAATCTTCTGCAGACCGCCAACACCAGGAAGATCGGACGGATGATAGAGATAGAACTGGTGAAGGGAAGCAACGGCTTGGGCTTCAGCGTTACCACGCGCGACAATCCCGCCGGAGGACACTGTCCATATACATTAAATATCCTGCCGAAAGGTGCCGCGGTAGTAGAGGACGGCAGGTTTGAGACCAGGCGACAGGTTGCTGGAGGTGAACAATAAGGAGATGACTGCAAAAGCCAGTCGGAAGTCGTGGCGTTGCTTCGAAGTATTCCCGCCGGTGGCAAGGTGAGGATGGTCGTGTCGCGCCAGGAAGAGATCTCCTCGAACATTCCGGAACATTCTCAGGGTAGTCTAGCGACGTCCGCGCCCCGGTCGCCGAAGTAGCAACGGACAATTCCAAGTACTGGAACACACAAATAGATCGCCGACGAAGAAGAATGACAATGTGCACGAGAAGGCTGTGAGCGCTCATAGTGCTGCTTACGAGAAGTGCACGTACAAGTCGGGTAAAGCGGCCTCGGATGACGTCGTCTTGTCTCCGCGGAAGAATCGCGTGATAATGAATCTGGATATACCGGTGCACGATTCCGAGAAAGCGGTCTAGGCGTCAGCGTTAAGGGCAAGACAAACAGTTCCGACGACAACACCAACATGGACCTGGGTATCTTCATAAAGAGTGTTATCCACGGGGGCGCGGCGTCCAGGGACGGCCGCTTGCGGACCAACGATCAGTTGCTCAGAGTTAACGGAATCTCCCTGCTGGGGTGTCCAACGCCGACGCGATGGAGACCCTAAGGAGGGCGATGCTCAACACGGATAGCTCAGTAACCGGTGTGATTAATCTTATAATAGCTAGGAGGGTGTCGTCGTACGACGCTGCGAGTGAGAAGAGTACCGTAGATAATTTACAGTCTCATCGTAAACCGGAATCCGTCAGCAGTATATACATATCGGATTCCGCGAAGATGAATGATAATGGCATAGTCAAGGAAAAAAACACTTTGAATTCGCAGACCGACGTATTGGACAACGGGGGACTGTTGTCATGCGTAACAGCCTCGCCGTGGAATCCTGTTATTGATAGGCTAACGGAGCAATATAGCAAGAGTAGCTTGAGAAACGAAAGTTACTGTCTAGCCACGAATAAGACATGGATAGAGCCTATCAATAACGTGAAAAAAATTATAGGATCGCGTGATGATCGAGTTGAATCGGTATTGCTGGAGGAATCTAACGATAGCTCTCAAGGAAACGACACTAACGAAATGCGAGGATAAGGACAGCCAATATTCCGGAGATCCCCACCTACGATAGTCAGTTATCCTTGGAGGAGCTGATTCTTCGTCGAATAAGTTTTCTCGCGATGCTCTCGGCAGACAGAGCATGTCCGAGAAACGACCACGCCGCGCTGGACGCGAAAAACCGGACGACACTTACAAGAGAAACAAAAAGTTGCGCGAAGGTAGAGAAATAAGAACGCGGAACAAGTCAATCAGAAGTCGACGATCAGCCCAAACGAGCAATCACTCGAGCAACTTAGGAGATTATTCGAAGAGAGCGGCAAGTCGAACCCTTTGAAACACACGCGAGTAAAGGGGTCTTAGCTGGCAATACAAGTGCCGACAATAATGTAAAACATTACGAGAAGTGTTGATGTTGCTCAATCGAATATGTATACTATACCCGGCTGCAATAATAGTTTCTTTCGCAGCCGAAGAAGCACTGGCTCGTAGACGATGTTCGCAGTGGGTTACGAGTAGCAATAATATCAAAGACGAGCGAGAGGGTTTTTCGAACAGGTCGCGGGGACGTAAAGCAGGCTTCTCTCAATTCGGCATTGGATGACCGATATAAGCGGAAGAAGAACGGCCTTCGGTCGATACTTCGATGAATAGGAATAGGAAATCGCTTAATTTGGAGATAGTATAGAAGCAAGGCACGAAAACTAGTAATACTGCAGTGGAAGAATCAGTTATATCGCATAATAAAAACAAAGACAATAAGCAAAATAAGTGCAGATATTGATAAGTAAATAGATATATATATATACACATTCACCTTAACGCGCATCTGCCAAATATATACACATTTTTTTTGCATATATATAAATATATATATTTTTATCTATATATATACAATCTGTTCCAAAGTGCCTTATATCATTAAAAGAAA